>NC_086455.1:109360494-109580494 GCF_028390025.1 Pseudophryne corroboree
CCATCCATACCTGTGGAGCATTTAAGTTTTTGTGCGCAGTATATATATAGTAGTAGGACAGTGCATAATTTTGCTGACCACCAGTATATAATATATAGCAGTACGGTACAGTAGGCCACTGCTCTACCTACCTCTGTGTCGTCAAGTATACTATCCATCCATACCTGTGGTGCAGTTAAGTTTTTGTGCGCAGTATATATAGTAGTAGGCCATTGCTATTGATATATTACTGGCATATAATTCCACACATTAAAAAATGGAGAACAAAAATATGGAGGGTAAAATAGGGAAAGATCAAGATCCACTTCCACCTCGTGCTGAAGCTGCTGCCACTAGTCATGTCCGAGACGATGAAATGCCATCAATGTCGTCTGCGAAGGCCGATGCCCAATGTCATAGTAGAGAGCATGTAAAATCCAAAAAAATAAAGTTCAGTAAAATGACCCAAAAATCTAAATCAAAATCGTCTGAGGAGAAGCGTAAACTTGCCAATGTGCCATTTACGACACGGAGTGGCAAGGAACGGCTAAGGGCCTGCCCTATGTTCATGGCTAGTGGTGCAGCTTCACCTGAGGATGAAAGCACTCATCCTACTGCTAGAAAACTTAAAAGAGTTAAGATGGCAAAAGCACAGCAAAGAACTGTGCGTTCTTCTAAATCACAAATCCCCAAGGAGAGACCAATTGTGTCGGTTGTGATGCCTGACCTTCCCAACACTGGACGGGAAGAGGTGGCGCCTTCCACCATTTGCACGCCCCCTGCAAGTGCTGGAAGGAGCACCTGCAGTCCAGTACCTGATAGTCAAATTGAAGATGTCACTGTTGAAGTACACCAGGATGAGGATATGGGTGTTGCTGGTTCTGGGGAGGAAATTGACAAGGAGGATTCTGATGGTGAGGTGGTTTGTTTAAGTCAGGCACCCGGGGAGACACCTATTGTCCGTGGGACGAATATGGCCATTGACGTGCCTGGTCAAATTACAAAAAAAATCACCTCTTCGGTGTGGAATTATTTCAACAGAAATGCGGACAACTGGTGTCAAGCCGTGTGTTGCCTTTGTCAAGCTGTAATAAGTAGGGGTAAGGATGTTAACCACCTAGGAACATCCTCCCTTATACGTCACCTGGAGCGCATTCATCAGAAGTCATTGACAAGTTCAAAAACTTTGGGTGACAGCGGAAGCAGTCCACTGCCAACTATATCCCTTCCTCTTGTAACCAAGCTCCTGCAAACCACACCACCAACTCCCTCAGTGTCAATTTCCTCCTTACACAGGAAAGCCAGTAGTCCTGCAGGCCATGTCACTGTCAAGTCTGACGAGTCCTCTCCTGGCTGGGATTCCTCCGATGCATCCTTGAGTGTAACGCCTACTGCTGCTGGCGCTGCTGTTGTTGCTGCTGGGAGTCGATCGTCATCCCAGAGGGGAAGTCGTAAGCCCACTTGTACTACTTCCAGTAAGCAATTGACTGTCCAACAGTCCTTTGCGAGGAAGATGAAATATCACAGCAGTCATCCTGCTGCAAAGCGGATAACTCAGGCCTTGGCAGCCTGGGTGGTGAAAAACGTGTTTCCGGTATCCACCGTTAATTCGCAGGGAACTAGAGAATTGATTGAGGTACTGTGTCCCCGGTACCAAATACCATCTAGGTTCCATTTCTCTAGGCAGGCGATACCGAGAATATACACAGACGTCAGAAAAAGAGTCACCAGTGTCCTAAAAAATGCAGTTGTACCCAATGTCCATTTAACCATGGACATATGGACAAGTGGAGCAGGGCAAACTCAGGACTATATGACTGTGACAGCCCACTGGGTAGATGTATTGCCTCCCGCAGCAAGAACAGCAGCGGCGGCACCAGTAGCAGCATCTCGCAAACGCCAACTCGTTCCTAGGCAAGCTACGCTTTGTATCACCGCTTTCCATTAGAGGCACACAGCTGACAACCTCTTACGGAAACTGAGGAACATCATCGCAGAATGGCTTACCTCAATTGGACTCTCCTGGGGATTTGTGACATCGGACAACGCCACCAATATTGTGCGTGCATTACATGTGGGCAAATTCCAGCACGTCCCATGTTTTGCACATACATTGAATTTGGTGGTGCAGAATTATTTAAAAAACGACAGGGGCATGGAAGAGATTCTGTCGGTGGCCCGAAGAATTGCAGGCCAGTTTCGGCATTCAGCCACCGTGTGCCAAAGACTGGAGCACCAGCAAACACTCCTGAACCTGCTCTGCCATCATCTGAAGCAAGAGGTGGTAACGAGGTGGAATTCAACCCTCTATATGCTTCAGAAGATGGAGGAGCAGCAAAAGGCCATTCAAGCCTATACAGCTACCTACGATATAGGCAAAGGAGGGGGAATGCACTAGAGATGAGCGGGTTCGGTTTCTCTGAATCCGAACCCGCCAGAACTTCATGTTTTTTTTCACGGGTCCGAGCGACTCGGATCTTCCCGCCTTGCTCGGTTAACCCGAGCGCGCCCGAACGTCATCATGACGCTGTCGGATTCTCGCGAGGCTCGGATTCTATCGCGAGACTCGGATTCTATATAAGGAGCCGCGCGTCGCCGCCATTTTCACACGTGCATTGAGATTGATAGGGAGAGGACGTGGCTGGCGTCCTCTCCGTTTAGACACTTGATTTACTAATTTTGGGGAGCATTAGGAGTACTCAGTAGTGTACAGTGCAGAGTTTTGCTGATAGTGACCAGTGACCACCACTTTTATTTATAATCCGTTCTCTGCCTGAAAAAAGCGATACACAGCACACAGTGACTCAGTCACATACATACCATATCTGTGTGCACTGCTCAGGCTCAAGCCAGTGTGCTGCATCATCTATATATATTATATATCTGTCTGACTGCTCAGCTCACACAGCTTATAATTGTGGGGGAGACTGGGGAGCACTACTGCAGTGCCAGTTATAGGTTATAGCAGGAGCCAGGAGTACATAATATTATATTAAAATTAAACAGTGCACACTTTTGCTGCAGGAGTGCCACTGCCAGTGTGACTAGTGACCAGTGACCTGACCACCAGTATATAATATTAGTAGTATACTATCTCTTTATCAACCAGTCTATATTAGCAGCAGACACAGTACAGTGCGGTAGTTCACGGCTGTGGCTACCTCTGTGTCGGCACTCGGCAGCCCGTCCATAATTGTATATACCAGTGACCTAACCGTGGTTTTTTTTTCTTTCTTTATACATACATACTAGTTACGAGTATACTATCTCTTTATCAACCAGTCTATATATTAGCAGCAGACACAGTACAGTGCGGTAGTTCACGGCTGTGGCTACCTCTGTGTCGGCACTCGGCAGCCCGTCCATAATTGTATATACCACCTAACCGTGGTTTTTTTTTCTTTCTTTATACATACATACTAGTTACGAGTATACTATCTCTTTATCAACCAGTCTATATATTAGCAGCAGACACAGTACAGTGCGGTAGTTCACGGCTGTGGCTACCTCTGTGTCGGCACTCGGCAGCCCGTCCATAATTGTATATACCACCTAACCGTGGTTTTTTTTTCTTTCTTTATACATACATACTAGTTACGAGTATACTATCTCTTTATCAACCAGTCTATATATTAGCAGCAGACACAGTACAGTGCGGTAGTTCACGGCTGTGGCTACCTCTGTGTCGGCACTCGGCAGCCCGTCCATAATTGTATATACCAGTGACCTAACCGTGGTTTTTTTTTCTTTCTTTATACATACATACTAGTTACGAGTATACTATCTCTTTATCAACCAGTCTATATATTAGCAGCAGACACAGTACAGTGCGGTAGTTCACGGCTGTGGCTACCTCTGTGTCGGCACTCGGCAGCCCGTCCATAATTGTATATACCACCTAACCGTGGTTTTTTTTTTCTTTCTTTATACATACATACTAGTTACGAGTATACTATCTCTTTATCAACCAGTCTATATATTAGCAGCAGACACAGTACAGTGCGGTAGTTCACGGCTGTGGCTACCTCTGTGTCGGCACTCGGCAGCCCGTCCATAATTGTATATACCAGTGACCTAACCGTGGTTTTTTTTTCTTTCTTTATACATACATACTAGTTACGAGTATACTATCTCTTTATCAACCAGTCTATATATTAGCAGCAGACACAGTACAGTGCGGTAGTTCACGGCTGTGGCTACCTCTGTGTCGGCACTCGGCAGCCCGTCCATAATTGTATATACCACCTAACCGTGGTTTTTTTTTCTTTCTTTATACATACATACTAGTTACGAGTATACTATCTCTTTATCAACCAGTCTATATATTAGCAGCAGACACAGTACAGTGCGGTAGTTCACGGCTGTGGCTACCTCTGTGTCGGCACTCGGCAGCCCGTCCATAATTGTATATACCACCTAACCGTGGTTTTTTTTTCTTTCTTTATACATACATACTAGTTACGAGTATACTATCTCTTTATCAACCAGTCTATATATTAGCAGCAGACACAGTACAGTGCGGTAGTTCACGGCTGTGGCTACCTCTGTGTCGGCACTCGGCAGCCCGTCCATAATTGTATATACCAGTGACCTAACCGTGGTTTTTTTTTCTTTCTTTATACATACATACTAGTTACGAGTATACTATCTCTTTATCAACCAGTCTATATATTAGCAGCAGACACAGTACAGTGCGGTAGTTCACGGCTGTGGCTACCTCTGTGTCGGCACTCGGCAGCCCGTCCATAATTGTATATACCAGTGACCTAACCGTGGTTTTTTTTTCTTTCTTTATACATACATACTAGTTACGAGTATACTATCTCTTTATCAACCAGTCTATATATTAGCAGCAGACACAGTACAGTGCGGTAGTTCATGGCTGTGGCTACCTCTGTGTCGGCACTCGGCAGCCCGTCCATAATTGTATACTAGTATCCAATCCATCCATCTCCATTGTTTACCTGAGGTGCCTTTTAGTTGTGCCTATTAAAATATGGAGAACAAAAATGTTGAGGTTCCAAAATTAGGGAAAGATCAAGATCCACTTCCACCTCGTGCTGAAGCTGCTGCCACTAGTCATGGCCGAGACGATGAAATGCCAGCAACGTCGTCTGCCAAGGCCGATGCCCAATGGCATAGTACAGAGCATGTCAAAACCAAAACACCAAATATCAGTAAAAAAATGACTCCAAAACCTAAAATAAAATTGTCGGAGGAGAAGCGTAAACTTGCCAATATGCCATTTACCACACGGAGTGGCAAGGAACGGCTGAGGCCCTGGCCTATGTTCATGGCTAGTGGTTCAGCTTCACATGAGGATGGAAGCACTCAGCCTCTCGCTAGAAAACTGAAAAGACTCAAGCTGGCAAAAGCACCGCAAAGAACTGTGCGTTCTTTGAAATCCCAAATCCACAAGGAGAGTCCAATTGTGTCGGTTGCGATGCCTGACCTTCCCAACACTGGACGTGAAGAGCATGCGCCTTCCACCATTTGCACGCCCCCTGCAAGTGCTGGAAGGAGCACCCGCAGTCCAGTTCCTGATAGTCAGATTGAAGATGTCAGTGTTGAAGTACACCAGGATGAGGAGGATATGGGTGTTGCTGGCGCTGGGGAGGAAATTGACCAGGAGGATTCTGATGGTGAGGTGGTTTGTTTAAGTCAGGCACCCGGGGAGACACCTGTTGTCCGTGGGAGGAATATGGCCGTTGACATGCCAGGTGAAAATACCAAAAAAATCAGCTCTTCGGTGTGGAGGTATTTCACCAGAAATGCGGACAACAGGTGTCAAGCCGTGTGTTCCCTTTGTCAAGCTGTAATAAGTAGGGGTAAGGACGTTAACCACCTCGGAACATCCTCCCTTATACGTCACCTGCAGCGCATTCATAATAAGTCAGTGACAAGTTCAAAAACTTTGGGTGACAGCGGAAGCAGTCCACTGACCAGTAAATCCCTTCCTCTTGTAACCAAGCTCACGCAAACCACCCCACCAACTCCCTCAGTGTCAATTTCCTCCTTCCCCAGGAATGCCAATAGTCCTGCAGGCCATGTCACTGGCAAGTCTGACGAGTCCTCTCCTGCCTGGGATTCCTCCGATGCATCCTTGCGTGTAACGCCTACTGCTGCTGGCGCTGCTGTTGTTGCCGCTGGGAGTCGATGGTCATCCCAGAGGGGAAGTCGTAAGCCCACTTGTACTACTTCCAGTAAGCAATTGACTGTTCAACAGTCCTTTGCGAGGAAGATGAAATATCACAGCAGTCATCCTACTGCAAAGCGGATAACTGAGTCCTTGACAACTATGTTGGTGTTAGACGTGCGTCCGGTATCCGCCGTTAGTTCACAGGGAACTAGACAATTTATTGAGGCAGTGTGCCCCCGTTACCAAATACCATCTAGGTTCCACTTCTCTAGGCAGGCGATACCGAGAATGTACACGGACGTCAGAAAAAGACTCACCAGTCTCCTAAAAAATGCAGTTGTACCCAATGTCCACTTAACCACGGACATGTGGACAAGTGGAGCAGGGCAGGGTCAGGACTATATGACTGTGACAGCCCACTGGGTAGATGTATGGACTCCCGCCGCAAGAACAGCAGCGGCGGCACCAGTAGCAGCATCTCGCAAACGCCAACTCTTTCCTAGGCAGGCTACGCTTTGTATCACCGCTTTCCAGAATACGCACACAGCTGAAAACCTCTTACGGCAACTGAGGAAGATCATCGCGGAATGGCTTACCCCAATTGGACTCTCCTGTGGATTTGTGGCATCGGACAACGCCAGCAATATTGTGTGTGCATTAAATATGGGCAAATTCCAGCACGTCCCATGTTTTGCACATACCTTGAATTTGGTGGTGCAGAATTTTTTAAAAAACGACAGGGGCGTGCAAGAGATGCTGTCGGTGGCCAGAAAAATTGCGGGACACTTTCGGCGTACAGGCACCACGTACAGAAGACTGGAGCACCACCAAAAACTACTGAACCTGCCCTGCCATCATCTGAAGCAAGAAGTGGTAACGAGGTGGAATTCAACCCTCTATATGCTTCAGAGGTTGGAGGAGCAGCAAAAGGCCATTCAAGCCTATACAATTGAGCACGATATAGGAGAAGGAATGCACCTGTCTCAAGTGCAGTGGAGAATGATTTCAACGTTGTGCAAGGTTCTGATGCCCTTTGAACTTGCCACACGTGAAGTCAGTTCAGACACTGCCAGCCTGAGTCAGGTCATTCCCCTCATCAGGCTTTTGCAGAAGAAGCTGGAGGCATTGAAGAAGGAGCTAAAAGGGAGCGATTCCGCTAGGCATGTGGGACTTGTGGATGCAGCCCTTAATTCGCTTAACAAGGATTCACGGGTGGTCAATCTGTTGAAATCAGAGCACTACATTTTGGCCACCGTGCTCGATCCTAGATTTAAAGCCTACCTTGGATCTCTCTTTCCGGCAGACACAGGTCTGCTGGGGTTGAAAGACCTGCTGGTGACAAAATTGTCAAGTCAAGCGGAACGCGACCTGTCAACATCTCCTCCTTCACATTCTCCCGCAACTGGGGGTGCGAGGAAAAGGCTCAGAATTCCGAGCCCACCCGCTGGCGGTGATGCAGGGCAGTCTGGAGCGACTGCTGATGCTGACATCTGGTCCGGACTGAAGGACCTGACAACGATTACGGACATGTCGTCTACTGTCACTGCATATGATTCTCTCAACATTGATAGAATGGTGGAGGATTATATGAGTGACCGCATCCAAGTAGGCACGTCACACAGTCCGTACTTATACTGGCAGGAAAAAGAGGCAATTTGGAGGCCCTTGCACAAACTGGCTTTATTCTACCTAAGTTGCCCTCCCACAAGTGTGTACTCCGAAAGAGTGTTTAGTGCCGCCGCTCACCTTGTCAGCAATCGGCGTACGAGGTTACATCTAGAAAATGTGGAGAAGATGATGTTCATTAAAATGAATTATAATCAATTCCTCCGCGGAGACATTGACCAGCAGCAATTGCCTCCACAAAGTACACAGGGAGCTGAGATGGTGGATTCCAGTGGGGACGAATTGATAATCTGTGAGGAGGGGGATGTACACGGTGATATATCGGAGGGTGAAGATGAGGTGGACATCTTGCCTCTGTAGAGCCAGTTTGTGCAAGGAGAGATTAATTGCTTCTTTTTTGGGGGGGGTCCAAACCAACCCGTCATATCAGTCACAGTCGTGTGGCAGACCCTGTCACTGAAATGATGGGTTGGTTAAAGTGTGCATGTCCTGTTTTGTTTATACAACATAAGGGTGGGTGGGAGGGCCCAAGGACAATTCCATCTTGCACCTCTTTTTTCTTTTCTTTTTCTTTGCATCATGTGCTGATTGGGGAGGGTTTTTTGGAAGGGACATCCTGCGTGACACTGCAGTGCCACTCCTAGATGGGCCCGGTGTTTGTGTCGGCCACTAGGGTCGCTAATCTTACTCACACAGTCAGCTACCTCATTGCGCCTCTTTTTTTCTTTGCGTCATGTGCTGTTTGGGGAGGGTTTTTTGGAAGGGACATCCTGCGTGACACTGCAGTGCCACTCCTAGATGGGCCCGGTGTTTGTGTCGGCCACTAGGGTCGCTAATCTTACTCACACAGTCAGCTACCTCATTGCGCCTCTTTTTTTCTTTGCATCATGTGCTGTTTGGGGAGGGTTTTTTGGAAGGGACATCCTGCGTGACACTGCAGTGCCACTCCTAGATGTGCCCGGTGTTTGTGTCGGCCACTAGGGTCGCTAATCTTACTCACACAGCTACCTCATTGCGCCTCTTTTTTTCTTTGCGTCATGTGCTGTTTGGGGAGGGTTTTTTGGAAGGGACATCCTGCGTGACACTGCAGTGCCACTCCTAGATGGGCCCGGTGTTTGTGTCGGCCACTAGGGTCGCTAATCTTACTCACACAGCTACCTCATTGCGCCTCTTTTTTTCTTTGCGTCATGTGCTGTTTGGGGAGGGTTTTTTGGAAGGGACATCCTGCGTGACACTGCAGTGCCACTCCTAGATGGGCCCGGTGTTTGTGTCGGCCACTAGGGTCGCTAATCTTACTCACACAGTCAGCTACCTCTGTCACGATCCGGGTATCTGGACGCCATTACTTACCCTTCAGATGCCTTCTAAGGCGGGCTCAGCGTTCCAGGACCAGATTCCGCTGTTCCTGAGTTTCCACATGCAGAGTGTCAGAGTGGTGTTTTCATCAGCCGCGGCCTCCGCTGTGCCCGCGTGGTTAAATGTGCATCTATCAGCCTGGCGTTTCCTGTCTCCGCTGGCCGGCGCCGCCATTACTGTTTCCCAGACCACATGGATTACAAACCAAACTTCCCTCCAAGTGTCTGCATGGGCGCAGCCATCTTGGATTCTGTCATCTGATCATTTCCACCAATCTGCTGTTTGTATTGTTGATTTGCATAATTGCCTAGCCAACCCCTTCCTTGCTGCAGGTATAAGTAAGCTGTGCCTGAGCAAGGAAGACGTCAGTGCTTTGGTTGTCAAACCTAGTTCCTGTTTGTCTCTCTTCTATGATTGTCTTCCAGGTTCCAGCTCCTGTCTCAAGACTTCCACCATAGAGACCCGCACCAGCATTCCACCTGCGGTGTAGCCTGACTCTCCAATCCATTGTGGATTCATCTGTTTCCAGCTACAACACTACCTGCTTCCAGCCTCAGCTTCCAGCAGAATACAGCTTCCCTTAAAGGGCCGGTGTCCTTTCTACACTTTACCACTCTCCACCGGAATTATTATTTCTCCGCTCTCAAGTTCTACATTTCAGTTCACATTTCATCGCTCCCAAAGTTCATTTATTATTTAACTGGTTCCAGCCAGTATCCACTCCGTGCTAACAACAGTCTGGTTCCAGCCAGTATCCACAGCAGCTGTTTTACCTTCAGCAACCCAGCTCTTCCTGGAACACCAGCTGGTACAATCCTGGGTTATCTCCATTGCTACAGCCGGGCCTGGTAAGGACTTTCCATCTAGAAGATCATAAGAACTATCTCACACTACCAGTGCCCTGTGGCTCCTGCCATGCTGTAGTACTCAGGAACTGTATTTATTCTTTGCTGACTTTTACGTTTTCTTTATTGCTGCTGTGATGCGGAGTTGTCATAATAAACATCATTGACTTTTATCTAAGTTGTCGTGGTCACGCCTTCGGGCAGTTATTATTCATGTTACTTACATGTCCAGGGGTCTGATACAACCTCCCAGGTTCCGGTACATCTCAGCCCCTACAACTGAGGCTGCCTCCCGTCAGCTCAGGCCCTCAGTTGTGACAGTAAGCACTGACCTAATGAATCCAGCCGGAGACCAGGATCAAGCGGCCAGGCCGATGCAAGAACTGGCAGCCCGACTAGAACATCAGGAGGCTGCACAGGGCCACATCATCCGCTGTCTCCAGGATCTCTCTACTCGGCTGGATGGGATTCAGACCACTCTCCGTGGATCAGGCGCGTCTGGTGCGTCAACCACAGTGACTCCAGCTATAACCCCACCCACCTTACCCATTCCTGCTCCACGTCTTCATCTTCCAACGCCAGCAAAATTTGACGGATCTCCAAGATTCTGCAGGGGATTTCTCAACCAGTGTGAGATTCAGTTTGAGCTACAACCTGGCAATTTCCCCAGTGACCGTACAAAAATTGCCTACATTATTTCTCTTCTCAGTGGCTCAGCCCTCGATTGGGCATCACCGTTATGGGAGAGGTCCGACACCCTGCTATCTTCTTACACTGCATTCGTGTCAACATTCAGGCGCATCTTCGACGAGCCAGGCCGGGTAACTTCAGCTTCGTCTGAGATTCTCCGTTTACGCCAGGGATCACGTACTGTAGGACAATATCTTATACAGTTCCAGATCCTGGCATCCGAACTGGCATGGAACGACGAGGCCCTGTATGCTGCATTCTGGCATGGTTTATCCGAGCGTATTAAAGATGAGTTAGCTACCAGAGACTTACCCTCCAAGTTAGATGAGTTAATCTCACTTTGTACGAAAGTTGACTTACGTTTCAGAGAGAGAGCAACTGAGCGTGGAAGATCATCTGCTCCAAAATCTTCTGCTCCTCCTCCTCGCCAACTGTCACCAACTAAAGATGAACCCATGCAAATTGGCCGTTCCCGTTTAACTCCTGCTGAGCGCCGAAGACGTCTCTCCGAGTTTCTCTGTTTGTACTGTGCAGCTCCGTCTCACACCATTAATGCCTGTCCCAAACGTCCGGGAAACTCCAAATCCTAGCTCGCCAAGGAGAGGGCCGGCTAGGAGTAATGATCTCCTCTCCATCTCCTCAAGATTGTAACCTCCCAGTCTCGCTTCAAGTTGCTCAACGTTATCAGAACGTCATTGCCCTCCTGGATTCCGGAGCAGCTGGGAACTTTATTACCGAAGCCTATGTTAAACGGTGGTCCCTACCCACCGAGAGACTTCCTTCGTCCTTTTCCTTAACTGCTGTGGATGGCAGTAAAATTTTTGATACAGTTATTTCTCTAAGGACTCTACCAGTTCGTCTGAGAGTGGGAGTTCTTCATTCCGAACTTATTTCACTTTTAGTGATTCCAAGAGCCACACATCCTGTGGTCCTGGGCCTTCCATGGCTCCGTCTTCACAATCCTACAATTGATTGGACGACTACGCAAATCCTGGCATGGGGTTCCTCCTGTACTAAGACATGTTTGTTTAAAGTGTTGCCTGTCTGTTCCTCCTCCCCCAGGTCGTCTGATGTTCCACCTCCTCCATATCAAGATTTCACGGATGTGTTCAGTAAAGCTTCTGCTGATATCCTTCCCCCTCATAGAGAATGGGACTGCCCGATTGATCTCGTTCCAGGGAAGGTTCCACCTCGAGGCCGAACTTATCCGTTGTCTCTCCCCGAGACGCATTCTATGGAGGAATACATAAAAGAGAACCTAGCAAAGGGGTTCATTCGACCTTCTTCTTCTCCAGCCGGCGCAGGCTTCTTTTTTGTAAAGAAGAAAGATGGTGGTCTGCGGCCGTGCATCGACTACAGAGGTTTGAACGACATTACCATCAAGAACCGCTATCCTTTACCCCTGATTACTGAGCTCTTTGACAGAGTTAGCGGAGCTACCATCTTTACAAAGCTGGACCTGAGAGGTGCATACAATCTCATCCGGATCCGTGAGGGTGACGAGTGGAAGACCGCATTTAACACCCGTGACGGACATTATGAGTACCTCGTCATGCCCTTCGGATTGAGCAATGCTCCAGCTGTCTTCCAGCATTTCGTCAATGAGATCTTCAGAGACATTCTATACCGTCATGTCGTGGTCTATCTAGATGATATCCTCATTTTTGCCAACAATTTAGAGGAACATCGTTTCTGGGTAAAGGAGGTTCTGTCCCGTCTCCGTGTCAATCATCTCTACTGCAAATTAGAGAAATGCGCCTTTGAAGTCAAGTCCATTCCGTTTCTAGGGTACATTGTGTCCGGTTCCGGACTAGAGATGGATCCTGAGAAACTACAAGCAATCCAGAATTGGCCAGTACCCTTAACCCTCAAAGGGGTCCAGAGGTTCTTAGGGTTCGCCAATTATTACCGAAAGTTTATACGAGACTTTTCCACCATTGTGGCGCCTATTACTGCTTTCACCAAGAAGGGTGCTAACCCGTCCAAGTGGTCTGAAGAAGCCATGCAAGCTTTTCATCTTTTAAAACAGAGGTTCATCTCTGCACCTGTCCTGAAACAGCCTGACGTCGACTCTCCTTTCATCTTAGAGGTGGATGCCTCCTCCGTTGGAGTAGGAGCGGTGTTATCTCAGAGGGCTAAAGATGGTCATTTACATCCTTGCAGTTTCTTCTCACGGAAGTTCTCCCCAGCGGAGCGCAACTATGCCATTGGCGACCAGGAGTTGCTAGCCATCAAGCTCGCTCTAGAGGAGTGGAGATATCTGTTGGAGGGAGCTTCTCATTCAATCACCATCCTTACAGACCACAAGAACCTTCTATATCTAAAAGGCGCACAATGTCTCAACCCTCGTCAGGCCAGATGGGCACTTTTCTTTTCCAGGTTCGACTTTAAACTCCAGTTCTGTCCGGGCTCTCAGAATCGCAAGGCCGATGCCCTTTCCCGCTCATGGGAGCAAGAAAATGAGTCAGAGTCTTCAGACAAGCATCCTATTATAAATCCGTTGGCATTCTCCACGGTAGGGATGGACTCTACGCCCCCATCAGGGAAAAGTTTTGTGAAACCGACACTAAGGAAGAAGCTCATGCATTGGGCCCATGCTTCCCGTTTTGCCGGACATACAGGTATCCAAAAAACCCTGGAGTTTATCTCTAGGTCCTATTGGTGGCCAACTCTGAAAAAGGACGTTTTGGAGTTTATTGCATCTTGCCCAAAGTGTGCTCAACATAAAGTATCCCGCCAGTCGCCTGCGGGGCAACTGGTTCCACTATCTGTTCCCCGTCGACCATGGACCCATTTGTCGATGGATTTTATTACAGATTTGCCCATGTGCAACAAGTTCAATACCATCTGGGTGGTAGTTGACCGGTTCACCAAGATGGCACACTTCATTCCTCTCACCGGTCTTCCGTCAGCTTCCAAGTTGGCTCAAGTATTCATACAAGAGATCTTCCGACTCCACGGTCTTCCAGAAGAAATTATCTCAGATCGAGGAGTTCAATTCACAGCCAAATTCTGGCGAAGTTTATGTCAAGTCCTCCAAGTCAAGTTAAAGTTTTCCACGGCTTACCATCCTCAGACCAATGGTCAAACTGAGAGGGTGAATCAGGACTTGGAGGCCTTCCTCCGCATCTATGTGTCCTCCTCTCAAGATGACTGGGTTCAATTACTTCCCTGGGCCGAGTTCTGTCATAACAACCAGTATCATTCTTCATCTTCTTCAACACCATTCTTCACCAACTTTGGATTCCACCCTAAAGTCCCTGAGTTCCAACCGCTTCCAGCAACTTCTGTTCCCGCAGTGGATATCACCTTGCATCAGTTTGCCAATATCTGGAAGAGCGTACGATCAGCTCTGCTCAAGGCATCGTTCAGGTACAAGAAGTTTGCGGATAAGAAGCGTCGAGCAGTTCCTGCTCTCAAGGTGGGTGATCGGGTATGGTTATCCACGAAGAATTTGAGGTTAAGAGTTCCCAGTATGAAGTTTGCACCTCGCTACATCGGTCCTTTTAAAATTGATCAAGTCATCAATCCTGTTGCTTACAGACTCCAGTTACCTCCCTTCTTAAAAATACCCAGGACATTCCATGTTTCCCTGTTGAAACCGCTAATCTTGAATCGGTTTCATTCCTCACTTCCACCAACTCCGAAAGTCCAAACTCAACGAGGCGTTGAGTATGAAGTGGCCAAGATCCTGGACTCACGTCACCGTTACGGTCAACTTCAGTATCTCATTGACTGGAAGGGCTATGGTCCTGAAGAACGCTCTTGGACCAATGCCTCTGACGTCCATGCTCCTGCCTTGGTCCGGAATTTCCACGCAAAGTTTCCTTTAAAGCCTAAGAAGTGTCCTGGGGCCACTCCTAAAGGGGGGGGTGCTGTCACGATCCGGGTATCTGGACGCCATTACTTACCCTTCAGATGCCTCCTAAGGCGGGCTCAGCGTTCCAGGACCAGATTCCGCTGTTCCTGAGTTTCCACATGCAGAGTGTCAGAGTGGTGTTTTCATCAGCCGCGGCCTCCGCTGTGCCCGCGTGGTTAAATGTGCATCTATCAGCCTGGCGTTTCCTGTCTCCGCTGGCCGGCGCCGCCATTACTGTTTCCCAGACCACATGGATTACAAACCAAACTTCCCTCCAAGTGTCTGCATGGGCGCAGCCATCTTGGATTCTGTCATCTGATCATTTCCACCAATCTGCTGTTTGTATTGTTGATTTGCATAATTGCCTAGCCAACCCCTTCCTTGCTGCAGGTATAAGTAAGCTGTGCCTGAGCAAGGAAGACGTCAGTGCTTTGGTTGTCAAACCTAGTTCCTGTTTGTCTCTCTTCTATGATTGTCTTCCAGGTTCCAGCTCCTGTCTCAAGACTTCCACCATAGAGACCCGCACCAGCATTCCACCTGCGGTGTAGCCTGACTCTCCAATCCATTGTGGATTCATCTGTTTCCAGCTACAACACTACCTGCTTCCAGCCTCAGCTTCCAGCAGAATACAGCTTCCCTTAAAGGGCCGGTGTCCTTTCTACACTTTACCACTCTCCACCGGAATTATTATTTCTCCGCTCTCAAGTTCTACATTTCAGTTCACATTTCATCGCTCCCAAAGTTCATTTATTATTTAACTGGTTCCAGCCAGTATCCACTCCGTGCTAACAACAGTCTGGTTCCAGCCAGTATCCACAGCAGCTGTTTTACCTTCAGCAACCCAGCTCTTCCTGGAACACCAGCTGGTACAATCCTGGGTTATCTCCATTGCTACAGCCGGGCCTGGTAAGGACTTTCCATCTAGAAGATCATAAGAACTATCTCACACTACCAGTGCCCTGTGGCTCCTGCCATGCTGTAGTACTCAGGAACTGTATTTATTCTTTGCTGACTTTTACGTTTTCTTTATTGCTGCTGTGATGCGGAGTTGTCATAATAAACATCATTGACTTTTATCTAAGTTGTCGTGGTCACGCCTTCGGGCAGTTATTATTCATGTTACTTACATGTCCAGGGGTCTGATACAACCTCCCAGGTTCCGGTACATCTCAGCCCCTACAACTGAGGCTGCCTCCCGTCAGCTCAGGCCCTCAGTTGTGACAACCTCATTGCGCCTCTTTTTTTCTTTGCGTCATGTGCTGTTTGGGGAGGGTTTTTTGGAAGGGACATCCTGCGTGACACTGCAGTGCCACTCCTAGATGGGCCCGGTGTTTGTGTCGGCCACTAGGGTCGCTAATCTTACTCACACAGCTACCTCATTGCGCCTCTTTTTTTCTTTGCGTCATGTGCTGTTTGGGGAGGGTTTTTTGGAAGGGACATCCTGCGTGACACTGCAGTGCCACTCCTAGATGTGCCCGGTGTTTGTGTCGGCCACTAGGGTCGCTAATCTTACTCACACAGCTACCTCATTGCGCCTCTTTTTTTCTTTGCGTCATGTGCTGTTTGGGGAGGGTTTTTTGGAAGGGACATCCTGCGTGACACTGCAGTGCCACTCCTAGATGGGCCCGGTGTTTGTGTCGGCCACTAGGGTCGCTAATCTTACTCACACAGCTACCTCATTGCGCCTCTTTTTTTCTTTGCGTCATGTGCTGTTTGGGGAGGGTTTTTTGGAAGGGACATCCTGCGTGACACTGCAGTGCCACTCCTAGATGGGCCCGGTGTTTGTGTCGGCCACTAGGGTCGCTAATCTTACTCACACAGTCAGCTACCTCATTGCGCCTCTTTTTTTCTTTGCGTCATGTGCTGTTTGGGGAGGTTTTTTTGGAAGGGCCATCCTGCGTGACACTGCAGTGCCACTCCTAGATGGGCCCGGTGTTTGTGTCGGCCACTAGGGTCGCTAATCTTACTCACACAGCTACCTCATTGCGCCTCTTTTTTTCTTTGCGTCATGTGCTGTTTGGGGAGGGTTTTTTGGAAGGGACATCCTGCGTGACACTGCAGTGCCACTCCTAGATGGGCCCGGTGTTTGTGTCGGCCACTAGGGTCGCTTATCTTACTCACACAGCGACCTCGGTGCAAATTTTAGGACTAAAAATAATATTGTGAGGTGTGAGGTATTCAGAATAGACTGAAAATGAGTGTAAATTATGGTTTTTGAGGTTAATAATACTTTGGGATCAAAATGACCCCCAAATTCTATGATTTAAGCTGTTTTTTAGTGTTTTTGGAAAAAAACACCCGAATCCAAAACACACCCGAATCCGACAAAAATAATTCGGTGAGGTTTTGCCAAAACGCGTTCGAACCCAAAACACGGCCGCGGAACCGAACCCAAAACCAAAACACAAAACCCGAAAAATTTCAGGCGCTCATCTCTAGAATGCACCTGACTCAAGCACAGTGGAGAATGATTTCAACGTTGTGCAAGGTTCTGCAACCCTTTGAACTTGCCACACGTGAAGTCAGTTCAGACACTGCCAGCCTGAGTCAGGTCATTCCCCTCATCATGCTTTTGCAGAAGAAGCTGGAGAGATTGAAGGAGGAGCTAAAACAGAGCGATTCCGCTAGGCATGTGGGACTTGTGGATGGAGCCCTTAATTTGCTTAACTAGGATTCAGGATTCTGTTGAAATCAGAGCACTACATTTTGGCCACCGTGCTCGATCCTAGATTTAAAACCTATGTTGTATCTCTCTTTCCATGGATACGACAATACAATTGGAATAGTGTAGCTTGCACTGGCGCTCAAATTTACAAGATGTATCCCTTTTTGTTTAGAGGGATATGGGTAAACAGATGAATCCAACCGAAATGAGGATTAAAATACAATCGGTTTTATTTAAACATATAGACTGACATCTACATACATAAAGTGCATCTGTGGGGTCAGACCAATAAAGTGACTGTGCAATGGAAAAAAGTCTCTCACCATGAGTCAAGGTTGCGGTGGGCTAGCTTTAAAAAAGCAATATGGTTCCAAGGCTGAATATAGCCTAGGCACCACCGCAAAGGATTTATTCAGCATGTGAGTCCTTTAGATTCCTCCACTGGTCCTCTCCCCTCGTTCCTTCCGTCTGTGAACAACGCGTTTCGGTCACGTGGCTGTGACCTTTCTCAAGTTCCTGGATGGAGGTTACCTCTTCCTGGAGGTATATTTATACCCCTATCTATTACTTCAAATTCTTTCAGCTGTAGCGGACAGGTGCCGCGATTCCCGGATATTAAATTCCGGAAGTGCCGCGGTTTGCGTTCCAGCCTCTCCCGGAGAGGCTGGAACGCAAACCGCGGCACTTCCGGAATTTAATATCCGGGAATCGCGGCACCTGTCCGCTACAGCTGAAAGAATTTGAAGTAATAGATAGGGGTATAAATATACCTCCAGGAAGAGGTAACCTCCATCCAGGAACTTGAGAAAGGTCACAGCCACGTGACCGAAACGCGTTGTTCACAGACGGAAGGAACGAGGGGAGAGGACCAGTGGAGGAATCTAAAGGACTCACATGCTGAATAAATCCTTTGCGGTGGTGCCTAGGCTATATTCAGCCTTGGAACCATATTGCTTTTTTAAAGCTAGCCCACCGCAACCTTGACTCATGGTGAGAGACTTTTTTCCATTGCACAGTCACTTTATTGGTCTGACCCCACAGATGCACTTTATGTATGTAGATGTCAGTCTATATGTTTAAATAAAACCGATTGTATTTTAATCCTCATTTCGGTTGGATTCATCTGTTTACCCATATCCCTCTAAACAAAAAGGGATACATCTTGTAAATTTGAGCGCCAGTGCAAGCTACACTATTCTAATTGTATTGTCGTATCCATGGAATTTATGTGTTTATTCCTATTTGTGTAGAAGTAAGGCTGCTCTAATTTATTCACTGCGCAATACTGTGTCTGTACACCCATCTTTTCTGGTATCTCTCTTTCCGGCAGACACAAGTCTGCAGAGGTTCAAAGACCTGCTGGTGAGAAAATTGTCAAGTCAAGCGGAACGTGACCCATCAACAGCTCCTCCTTCACATTCTCCCGCAACTGGGGCTGCGAGGAAAAGGCTAAGAATTCCGAGCCCACCCGCTGGCGGTGATGCAGGGCAGTCTGGAGCGAGTGCTGACATCTGGTCCGGACTGAAGGACCTGCCAACGATTACTGACATGTCGTCTATTGTCACTGCATATGATTCTGTCACCATTGAAATAATGGTGGAGGATTATATGAGTGACCGCATCCAAGTAGTGCCTACTTGGATGCGGTCACTCATATAATCCTCCACCATTCTTTCAATGCCGTCAGATAGTCCGTACGTATACTGGCAGGAAAAAGAGGCAATTTGGAGGCCCTTGCACAAACTGCTTTATTTTACCTAAATTGCCCCCCCTCCAGTGTGTACTCCGAAAGAGTGTTTAGTGCAGCCGCTCACCTTGTCAGCAATCGGCGTACGAGGTTACTTCCAGAAAATGTGGAGAAGATGATGTTCATCAAAATTAATTATAATCAATTCCTCCGTGGAGACATTCACCAGCAATTGCCTCCAGAAAGTACACAGGGACCTGAGATGGTGGATTCCAGTGGGGACGAATTAATAATCTGTGAGGAGGGGGATGTACACAGTGAAAGGGGTGAGGAATCGGACGATGAGGAGGAGGTGGACATCTTGCCTCTGTAGAGCCAGTTTGTGGAAGGAGAGATTGATTGCTTCTTTTTTGGTGGGGGCCCAAACCAACCAGTCATTTCAGTCACAGTTGTGTGGCAGACCCTGTCGCTGAAATGATGGGTTTGTTAAATTGTGCATGTCCTATTTATACAACATAAGGGTGGGTGGGAGCAGGGCCGGCAACAGAAATCTTGGGGCCCGGTACACTGATTTCTATGGGGCCCCCCATAACCACCGAGTCCCCCCCACACTTTTCATCCCCTCCTCCAAGCATTGCATGTACATTTAAGGTACTATAAACATAAAAACTATAGATCATGTATAAAAACAGGTTCCACGCTATGTGGGGGGTCCGCTGTGTTGGGATCGTGCTGCAATACAGGTGTTGGTGCCGTCACTACAGAGGCTCCCTCCGCTGTGCCTGGGTTCTGCTGCCAGACAGGTGGAAGTGCCGTAACTGCTGCGGCTTCTTTCCTCAGTTGCAGCAAGCAGTACTAGCACAGATGAGGATGATGCGGCAGGGCTGGTGCTTTGTACAGTATACAGAATAACACTGTAATCTGAGTATATCAGATCACTGTAATCGTAGGGGCATAATTATTATTATTAATATTTTTACAAGGCAGGTTGTTGTGTGACTTGTAGTGCTGCTACATGTGGGTATAACGTGGTGCATAGTGTGCACCAAGTTATACTCACATGTAGCTGCAGCACAAGTCACACAACAACCTGCCTGATAATAATAATTCCCCTTCCATTAATATGATCTGATATACTCAGTGCCGTCCTAATCTCTCTGTGTATTACATGATCATCTGACATGCATGCATGCATGTATGCAGATGCATCCATTATATGTGCCTGCCTGCAGCCCGCCCCAAACTAAACCCAAAGCCCCAAATAAACTCTGAGTCTGTTCTGCTGGAGAGCCGAGCGCGCCTGCAGTGCACTGTGCACACACTTGGCTTACCAGTCCAGCAACACACAGGCACAGCCGTCGGCGTCGCTAATCAACCAGGCTCCGAGTGACCAGTGACCTCTATGCCACAACAAGGTGCCAACAGTCCCGCTCCTGCTTGGCCACGCGCTCCTCACACAGCAGAGACAGCTAGGCGGGCAGGGAGGACTCGGAGGGGAGGTCCAGACGCTGCGTCATGTGCAACGTCATTGCACTGCACACGGGGACTGGCTGACAGCTGATCTGGGGCACTGACAGGTGACCACAGGGCTGGGGGGGGGGAGCGGCTGAACAAAAAAAAGGCACTGTCTGATTCCTTTTCACTATACGGCGGCGGACCGCGCGATGTAGAAATTTATAGAATTATTTAAATCTATGGCATGATGCTGCCACCGCTGGACCTTGGGGCCCCTCACAGCGTGGGGGCCCGGGATGGATGTCCCCTTTGACCCCCCCTGTCGCCGGGCCTGGGTGGGAGGGCCCAAGAACAATTCCATCTTGCACCTCTTTTTTCTTTCATTTTTCTTTGCATCATGTGCTGTTTGGGGACTATTTTTTGAAGTGCCATCCTGTCTGACACTGCAGTGACACTTCTAGATGGGCCAGGTGTTTGTGTCGGCCACTTGGGTCACTTAGCTTAGTCACACAGCTACCTCATTGCGCCTCTTTTTTTCTTTGCATCGTGTACTGTTTGGGAACTATTTTTTTGAAGTGCCATCCTGTCTGACACTGCAGTGCCACTCCTAGATGGGCCAGGTGTTTGTGTCGGCCACTTGGGTCGCTTAGCTTAGTCACACAGCTACCTCATTGCGCCTCTTTTTTTCTTTGCATCATGTGCTGTTTGGGGACTATTTTTTTGAAGTGCCATCCTGTCTGACACTGCAGTGCCACTCCTAGATGGGCCAGGTGTTTGTGTCGGCCACTTGGGTTGCTTAGCTTAGCCATCCAGCGACCTTGGTGCACCTCTTTTTTTCTATGCATCATGTGCTTTTTGTGGACTATTTTTTGAAGTGCCATCCTGTCTGACACTGCAGTGCCACTCCTAGATGGGCCAGGTGTTTGTGTCGGCCACTTGGGTCGCTTAGCTTAGTCACACAGCTATCTCATTGCACCTCTTTTTTTCTTTGCATCATGTGCTGTTTGGGGACTATTTTTTTGAAGTGCCATCCTGTCTGACACTGCAGTGCCACTCCTAGATGGGCCAGGTGTTTTTGTCGGCCAGTTGGGTCGCTTAGCTTAGTCACACAGCTACCTCATTGCACCTCTTTTTTTCTTTGCATCATGTGCTGTTTGGGGACTATTTTTTTGAAGTGCCATCCTGTCTGACACTAAAGTGCCACTCCTAGATGGGCCAGGTGCTTGTGTCGGCCACTTGGGTCACTTAGCTTAGCCATCCAGCGACCTTGGTGCACCTCTTTTTTTCTTTGCATCATGTGCTGTTTGTGGACTATTTTTTTAAGTGCCATCCTGTCTGACACTGCAGTGCCACTCCTAGATGGGCCAGGTGTTTGTGTCGGCCACTTAGGTCGCTTAGCTTAGTCACACAGCTACCTCATTGCACCTCTTTTTTTCTTTGCATCATGTGCTGTTTGGGGACTATTTTTTTGAAGTGCCATCCTGTCTGACACTGCAGTGCCACTCCTAGATGGGCCAGGTGTTTGTGTCGGCCACTTGGGTCGCTTAGCTTAGCCATCCAGCGACCTTGGTGCACCTCTTTTTTTCTATGCATCATGTGCTGTTTGGGGACTATTTTTTTAAGTGCCATCCTGTCTGACACTGCAGATCCACTCCTACATGGGCCAGCTGTTTGTGTCGGCCACTTGGGTCACTTAGCTTAGTCATCCAGCGACCTCGGTGCAAATTTTAGGACTAAAAATAATATGGTGAGGTGTGAAGTGTTCAGAAGAGACTGGAAGTGAGTGGATATTATGGTTATTGAGGTTAATAATACTATGGGATCAAAATGACCCCCAAATTCTATGATTTAAGCTGTTTTGGATTTTTTTTTTGTAAAAAAACACCCGAATCCAAAACTCACCCGAATCCGACAAAAAATTTTCAGGGAGGTTTTGCCAAAACGCGTCCAAATCCAAAACACGGCCGCGGCACCGAATCCAAAACCAAAACACAAAACCCGAAAAATGTCCGGTGCACATCACTAATATATACTCTGCTGAAAAGCGGATTATTGAGGCCATAACAACTATGCTGGTGTTGGACGTGCATCCGCTATCCACCATTAGTGCAGTGGGACTGCAGTGCCAACCCTAGATGGGCCATGTGTTTGTGCTGCACACTTGTGTCGCTTAGCTTAGTCATACAGCTACCTCATTGCCCTCTTTTAATTCTTGGCATGATGTGCTGTTTGGGGCCTTTTTTTTATATCTGCCCTCCTGTCTGACACTGCAGTGCCACTCCTAGATGGGCCAATTGTTTGTGTCGCTTAGCTTAGTCATACAGCTACCTCATTGCACCTCCTCTTCTTCTTTGCATGATGTGCTGTTTGGGGCCTAGATTTTTTAAGTGCCATCCAGTCTGCCACTGCAGTGCCCCTCCTAGATGGGCCAGGTGTTTGTGCCGCACACTTGTGTTGCTTAGCTTAGTCATACAGCAATCTTGGTGCACCTCTTTTTCATCTTTGCATCATGTGCTGTTTGGGACATGGTTTTTTAAAGTGCCATCCTGTCTGACATTGCCATATAAGTCCAGGGGTACTGCTGTATTAATCCAAGGGTACTGCCCTATAAGTCCACCAGTTGAAGAATTTTTGAAAAATGACAGGGGCGTGCAGGAGATGCTGTCAGTGGCCTGAAAAATTGCGGGCCACTTTTGACATTCAGCCACTGCATGACATTACTAGATGGGCCAGGTGGTTGTGTCGCTTAGCTTAGTCATACAGCAACCTCGGTACACCTTTTTTTCTTCTTTACATCATGTGCTGTTTGGGGACTAGTTTTTTAAATTGCCATCCTGTCTGACACTGCAGTGCCACTCCTAGATGGGCCAATTGTTTGTTTCGCTTAGCTTAGTAATACAGCTACCTCATTGCACCTCTTTTACATCTTTGCATGATGTGCTGTTTGGTGCCTTTTTTTTAATATCTGCCCTCATGTCTGCCACTGCAGTGCCACTCCTAGATGGGCCAGGTGTTTGTGCCGCAACTTGTGTCACTTAGCTTAGTCATACAGCCACTTTGGCAAGGGCGGATTGGGACGCCGGGATACCATGGCGTTTCCTGGTTGGCTGGTCCCTTTGTCAAATCAATGGTCACGTGTCCCCCACAATACCAGGCCAGCTGCCAATCGGGCAGCGTTAGCTGACAGACAGATCCTGGTGCAGGCCGTGGTTATTTTATGGACAAACCGCGCCTCGCTGTCTGCAGCACTGCACATACTGTAAGTTTTTCTAAGAGCCAGCGGACGCTAGGACCGTCGCAGCTCTAATAACCAGCGGGCCCGACGTTCACTCTGGGGAGCAGGGCCGCCCGTTAAACGTGCTGCAGAAAATACCGCCTGTTCCCCATTCAGTCCCGGCTCCTTCAATGAGGCCCTTCTGCTCCCGGCTCTTTCCCTGCACTAACCTCCGCTGCAGCCTCCTCCCGATTCCGTCATTTCTACATTCCACACTGCAGTGCGGAGCGAGAAGCTGGTGACTCATTCACCAGGTGAGTGCTGCTGCATATGGATTGATACAGAGATGGAGGCGGTGAAAGGACTACTGTGTGGCACAGTGTGGCAGTGCTGCTTAATGTATTGGTCGTTATTACTGTGTAAACAATATATGTCTACGGGGCATTATTACAACCTCTCTCAATCTACTGCAGTGACTCTCAGGTCTTTCCTATCTCTTGCAGTTTTGCTGTGTGCAGGGGCAGATAGGGCACTACTGTGCCCCCCCAATTCCCACCTGGCGGCAGTGGCTTACACTGTGCCCCTCCTACTCCCACCTGGCGGCTGTGGCTTACACTGTGCCCCCCAACTCCCACCTGGCGGCTGTGGCTTGCACTGTGCCCTCCAACCCACCCTCTCACTTTGCGGCTGCATACGGGGAGGTAAGGGACACACACAAATAGCTTCTGTGTCAGTGTGTTTGTGTGTCAGCATCTGTCTGTGTCAATGTCCGTGTGTCAGCATCTGTTTGTGTGTCAGCGTCTGTCAGTGTCAGCAACTATGACAGCTTCAGTGTGTCAGTTTCTGTATGTCAGTAAGTCAGCGTCTGTCAACTTCTGTTTGTCAGTGTGTCAGCATCTGTCTGTGTCAGTATGTTTCTGAGTGTCAGTGTCAGCATCTGTCTCTGTGTCTTTCTGTGTGTCTGGGTCGGCATCAGTGTGTCAGCATCAGTGTGTCTGTGTCTGTGTGTCAACATCTGTGTCAGCGTCAGTGTGTAAGCATCAGTGTGTCAGTGTCAGCATCTGTTTGTGTGTCAGTGTGTCAGCTTCTGTCTGTGTGCATCAGCCCCCTAGACAGAGTACCCCCCCAAATGCAGGCATATATACAGTCCACCTCATTTTTTTTTATTTTGTAGGCCATTGTGTTTTAATATTTTCCATGTGGGGGCCAATGTATGTTATTTTTTTCTGTGGGTGTGGGTGGATAATTTATTCATTTTTCCTGTTTGGGGTCAATGTTTTTTTTTTCTTCCTGTGTATGCCAATATATGGGTTTTTTATGTGTGGGCCAATGTGTTATTTTTTTCCTGTGGATGCCAATATGTTTTTTAATGGTATTATTGGTCCAAATCAGTGGAAGAAAATGACAAAATCGCTGGAATTATTCGTAAACATTTGTAGAAAGTCGCTCCTTTCTGATTACAGAAATGCTCAGATATTCCTGCGAATCCACAATCCCTTCCCAGAGGAAAAAAAATTGAGAAACCGTTATTTGAGAATGTTTGTTCTCTATCCCTTACAAAGGAACAAACCACTTTCCAAGAAGACTGACGTTTTTGGGATTATGGAGACATAATGTTTTTGAATATAAATCCTAAAGCAGGTGGTGTATTAGAGCAAAAGAGTGAAAGAGACCAGCCACGCAGTTTCTGAAATATTATGACAAAATGTTACTGTATTTCATAAGCACTCATTCCTAACTCTGCTAAGTACTGTTTGGTATACTGTATCTTGCTTCCATGAGGTAGTTGTCCATTATTTCAGCTTCCATTGACCTTTTTGAAAGCGGTAGAAGTTATCAATTCTTTTTTTTATTTTTTATTTTCCCCTATTTTTAATTTTCTCCTGCATAGCCCAGTAAAATGTTGCAATGTTAAGTATTGACTTGTGCCTTCTGGGGGTCCACTTCTTCACCAAACCCAGCCAAATCTCATCCTAACCCTCTGTTCCACGTTCTCTATGTACCCCATCTGTGTCACCCATGTCTGTCTACCCTTCCCCTTTAGATTGTAAGCTCTCACGAGCAGGGCCCTCTTCCCTCATGTGCTTATCCTTTATCTTACTTTAATAATCTTCAACTGTACCACATCCAGCAGTCTTCTGCCACCTGATACTTATTCCAGTGTCATCTGCTGATGTAACTATGTTTATTTACCCTGTACTTGTCCTATACTGTCATCAACTGTAAGTTGCTGTTTTCCTGTTTGATTATTTATGTACTCTGTAATTGGGCGCTGCGGAACCCTTGTGGCTCCATATAAATAAAGGATAATAATAATATAGGGTGTATAATCCCCAGGTGTATCTCACACATCGCTCAGTACAGATTACAGGATCTATAAAATCACCAGGTGTATAACACACGTTGCACAGTACAGTATACATACTGGTCACAATAATGCAGCATAGAGATAGTATACTTGACACAGAGCTGCAAGATACACAGCAATGGCCTACTGTAGTGTACTATATATGTATACTGCTGGTCACCAAAATGCTGCACTGTCCTACTATATACTGCTCACAATAATGCAGCACAGAGATAGTATACTTGACACAGAGCTGCAAGATACACAGCAATGGCCTACTGTACTGTACTACAATAATACTGGTGGTCCCCAGTCCCCACAATGCAGCACACTGAGCACAGATATTTGCAGCACACTGAGCACAGATATTGAGCGTTTTCAGGCAGAGAACGTAGATATTTTCAGCACACTGAGCACAGATATTTGCAGCACACTGAGCACAGATATTTGTAGCACACTGAGCACAGATTACGGAGCTTTTCAGGGAGAGAACGCAGCCACGTCCTCTCCGTTCAATCTCCAATGCACGAGTGGAAAATGGCGGCGACGCGCGGTTCTTTATATAGAATACGAATCTCGCAAGAATCCGACAGCGGGATGATGACGTTCGGGCGCGTTCGGGTTAACCGAGCAAGGCGGGAAGATCCGAGGCTGCCTCGGAACCGTGTAAAATAGGTGAAGTTCGGGGGGGGGTTCGGATCTTGACGAACCGAACCCGCTCATCTCTAGGTAAAACTAACATTCAAATCTACACCAACTCCTAATGTTTAGAATGCTTCCAAGCAGAGGTGTATTAAGAGAGGATGGGGCCCATATGATGTCTTTGTCTGATCCCGCTGCTTTCTAGTCAGGGGCACAAGCAAGTAGAGTCTGGTCTGTAGCTGTTAAGATGTGTTATCAGAAGTAACATATTTTACACTCTTACATCAAAGAAAGTAGAATATATATGCACCACAGATAAAATATTGTGTCGCACAGAATTATGTTTTTTTCCATGGAGAACAAGAGGAAAGGGCATTGGAAGCGTATCATATGATATACATAAGAAATCCATGGAAATTGCTGCAATATCAGTTGTGCAAAAGGAAGTAACAGTAGAATCCATTGTGTGGGTCTATGACTTACAAGGTAACATAGATCTATGTAAACTAACATGTTCTTTATACAGTAATAGATATATTACATTACTGTCTCTATTATAAAAAATAATGTTTTTAAAATCTGGTCTGAGAGTCTTTCCTCAGCCTTTGCTACATGTAAAGCAATTCTGATCAACTCATACCCAAACTGTTATCCTGTATGCCAGTGATTCACAAACTTTTTTGAATCACGGCGCCCTAGAGTATCAGAATTTTTTTCACGGTACCCCTGGGATAAAAAGTTTCTTCTTGAGAAATTTAGAAAGAAATATTCAATTAAGTAAATCGTGTTTAGATGTCATCCTTAGGTTCAATTGTATGGCGAGGGACAGGATTCACTTCTGTTTGTGCACATATTTTATGTTTGGCAGCCATTAGCACTGGTTTTGCCTGTTACATTGACCATAAATAAGTTGAATTGGTCCTGGACCACAAATCCAAGGCACCCCTTGCTAGTATCCGGAGGCAATCCAGGGTGCCTAGGCACAGAGTTTGGAACCACTGCTGTATGCTATTTCCGCTACACAATTCATGTAAATTCTCTTACTAACCATTAGGGAACTCCATTATTAGGAAGACAGATAGGGCAATCTGCTGTTGTCTCCCGTGTGCTCAGGTGCGGCACATCGCAGACAGGGTAGATAGATTGTTGGGAGGGGCTGGGAATGATCCAGCGGCCTTGGTGCATGTTGGCACCAACGACAAAGTTAGTGGAAGGTGGGATGTCCTTAGGAAAGACTATAGGGAATTAGGCAAGAAACTTAAGGCAAGGACATCTAGGGTAATATTCTCCGAATTATTACCCATGCCACGCGCTAGTCCAGGGAGGCAGAGGGAGATTAGGGAGCTAAATGTGTGGCTTAGGGATTGGTGCAGGAAAGAAGGGTTTGTGTTCCTAGAACACTGGGCGGACTTCTCAGTCAGGCGCCATATTTTTTGTCGTGATGGATTGCACCTGAATGAGGAGGGGGCAGCGGTGCTGGGGGGAAGGATGGTTAGAGGGTTGGAGGAGATTTTAAACTAGGTGCTTGGGGGGAGGGTTTAGCAACAAATTACTGGTCATTCAGTAAGAATAGCAGGGGTGGCATTAGTGAACAAAACGGGGGAGGAGTAGGGGGGAGAAATAGAGCAGACGGCAAGGGTAGCAACATGGGAACTAAAAAGGGTTTTAGAATAACAGTAACCAATGATGATTACGGGTCATCTTTGCTTCATAAGAATTATGATGTCCCTACCATAAGGGGAAATATATATCTCAATTGTATGTGTGTAAATGCTAGAAGCCTTACAGGTAAAAAGGGGGGACTAGAAATCCTTGCCGCAAGCAAGAAATATGATATTATAGGCATTACTGAAACGTGGTGGGACGAATCTCACAATTGGACAGTCAATCTAGAGTGTTACACGCTGTACAGGAGAGACAGACTAAATAAATGGGGTGGAGGGGTATGTCTTTACGTAAAGCCATTTCTAAAACCTGTTATACGGGATGATATTCAAGAAGGGACTGTAAATACTATTGAGACGTTATGGGTAGAAATTGCATGCGGGGGTAAAGGAATAAAGAAGTTATTGTTGGGATTATGCTACAGGCCGCCTGATATTAATGTGTCTGATGAGAAATTGTTACTGAATCAAATTGAAAGAGCAGCAGGAGTAGGAGACATAGTAGTGATGGGAGACTTTAACTATCCCAAGATAAACTGGAAAATCAATTCATGTGATACGGCTAGGGGCAATATGTTTTTAAACACGCTAAATGATAATTACTTTGTTCAATTAATTGAGGAACCAACTAGGTACAATGCAATCTTAGACCTGGTATTAACTAACAATGGGGAATTGGTATCAAATATTGAAGTAGGAGAGCCCATAGGTAACCACAATATGGTCACATTCAATATCAGTTTTCATAAGCAGTCCTATACTGGCTCAACTAGGACTCTAAACTTCAGCAAAGCCAACTTTGACATGATGAAGGAAGCGTTAAGGGACATTGAATGGGAAATTCTGTTTCAAGGAAAAAATACTACAGAGAAATGGGATGTATTAAAATCACTGCTAATTAATAATACTCGTAAATTTATTCCCACCAGCAGCAAAAAAAGGAATAAAAATCCCAATCCAATGTGGTTTAACAAAAATATAAAGGAATTAATGGACAAAAAAAGACGAGCATTTAAAAAATACAAATCTGAGGGGGATGCAGAGTCATTTCAGCACTGTAAGGACTGTAACAAAATATGCAAAAAAGTAATAAGAGCGGCTAAAGTAGAAACTGAAAAACTAGTAGCAAAGGAAAGCAAAGCGAATCCCATTTTTTTAAGTACATCAACAGCAAGAGACTAAAGAAGGAGAGTATTGGCCCTTTAAAGGACAAGAGGGGAGTCTTAATCAAAAATGATAATGACATAGCAAACAAACTAAACAAGTTTTTGTTCAATGGTATTTACCAGAGAGGACCAAATGCTGGGTCTAACACAAAATCTCAACAAAGATAATGTTCCACTGCTAAATGCTTATTTATGTGAGGAGGTAGTCTGTGACCCATTAAAAAAGTTAAAGATTGTGGGCTGGGTCTGGTTGTTAAGGAGAGAGGACATGCTGCAGCCTATCCACTGCTTACTGGCTCCCTCTACACACCTAACGCTGCTAACCTTCCCCCATGCCGCGGGCATGTGCTGGGTGTTGGCCTGAGGGGTCCGTGATGGCGGGGAGCGGCTGCGGAGGTACCCACGACCTGCGCCTACTCTCACGCCTGGAGCCGGGGAATAAATTTGGGCACCTGCCCGGGCTGGACTTCCGGAGCCGGGAAACATGGGCTGCAGTACCGCCGAATGGCTCCTGCCTCTTCCTACCAGTACCTGCAGGGTCTCTGGGGGCTCCCTGAGACCGTGGACCCTGGGACTTCTGCACTTTCCCTCCTGGCTGCTGAATGTCTGGCTCTGCATACTGCCTAAACGGAGTCCTTTACAGACGGTGGCCATCTTGGATATCAGGGTTGTCAGCATCTGTATTATATTGAGACAGTTATTGTGGGGGCCCTCTGAATACCTGGGCACCCCTTCTTACAGGTCTGCTGACAGTTGGCTCTGGAAGTGTATGCCTCTATATATGTCTGCCTTCTCCCTGCATTCTGAGGCACTACTGCACCTGTGCAACTCCCCAGCAGCTACCCAGTGCATTAGCTTCTATTTAAAGCCCCCGAACTACAAGCTACCCCAAGAACTCGTGACCCCTCCATCGGCTCTATAAATAGTCTCACCTTGGGGCTATATTCAGGTGCGGCCCCTCCCCCCTAATTGATCTGGCTGGATCCCCCAACTCTACCTGTGACCTTCCTTCAGCACTCCCCGACCTTATAACTGCAATGCTACCAAGCTACCTAGTGGGCTCATAGTAGCTACGTCCATGACCCCTCTGCTCCACGGATATGCTCCAGTAGATAACCCATTGCACCTTTATACTGACGTAATTCCTGTTGTCACAGTCTCCGGGAACGCCTAACATCATCTACATTAGATTCTTCTTATTTGTTCTCGCTCCTCCGAGGGTGAAGAGAGCACCACCGGCATATTGACCGGGATGATGTAACCGTCTTCTCTATGTTCTACTCCCTCCCTCACTCCTGAATGTTGTGATATCGTTCCCAACAGTCTGCAGGCTGGTCTATCTTGCTTGTCCTCCTATCACCAATTCACTCCACTTAAGCCTCCATTGGTGGACTCTACCCTCCGGGATAATGCCACCTAAATGCCAGAAAGAACAGACGCCTGTCCACCAAGTGAACTTCTTCAAGCATTCTCCCTCTACGCAGAGTTCAAAGGGGCCCAACATGCCGGATGCTCGCCCTAAACACTCTCCAGAATGTGTTGAATCATCAGAGACATCGCGTATAGGCCCAATGAAGCTCTCACTGCTGGACGATGATGCACCCCTCACACTTGGCTCTATGCGGCAACTTCTGGCTACCTTTAAGGATGATATATCAACCGAATTTAAAGCAGCACTGCAGTGCTGCCAACAAACAGTCGACGCCATAGGTCAGCACACTGATCATTTAGAAAATAAATGCGAGGAAGTGGTGAAATCCCACAATGAAGTGGTCACTCAGCTTGAAGAGCTATAAGCTGAGGTCGCGGACTTGAGACGGAAGACATGTGATCTCGAGGATCGGTCGCACCGTAACAATATCAAACTCCGCAGCATCCCAGAATCGGTCCCCAACTCAGACCTTAAGCAGTTTGTAACGGACCTTTCATGAACCTCCTTCCCACCAACTCCATTTATGATTTCCTCATTGATCGCATCCATCACCTACCAAAAGCAAAGAATGCCCCAAAGGACGCTGCGAGAGACACTTTGACGAGGATGCATTATTTCCACAAATCCTCTGCACAGCTATGAGACCGGTTCTGTCAGCCTCAGTGCTGGGAGAGCTGCAAGTATACGGGGACCTGTCAGCTACCACCCTGGCTATGCGTCGGTCATTCTTCCCAGTGACCAAGGCATTATGGAAAGCTGACATTCCTTACCGCTGGGGATTTCCGACCAAACTTCTTACCAGATGGAACGGCGTTTTCAATGTAGTCACTTCACCGGATGCTGGTGTGCAACTATTGGAATCTTGGAAACTAGAGGACATTTCCACGAAGGCTCACCAGACCCTTAAATTGGCTCAAGAGTGGACAGTGGCCAGCAGCTCATCCTGAAGATCTGCAGCTACAGCCAGGTCGTGTGTACCTGATTGACTAGATCTACTTATTTGTTCCTGCATTTTTTAAGTTTTTATTAGTTTGTTCTCTTAGCCGATTCACCTGGCGGTTAATTCGCAGAGGGTTCTACGCACGTATGTATGTGATTTCTGTGTTTTTATCACTATGCAGACTATGATAACTCTTACATAGCTTACCTGACCTGCTTTCTACTTTTTACTTGCTACTTTTGCCTTTTTACTTCCTACTTTTCGTTAATATATGTGGTGTACTATAATAATGATGGAAGACTCCCGCTCTAGGGCCTCCATCTTTAGACGGATTGGACTGCCAGTATGGGTACTGTCTTTAGACACTGCCCACACTTCTTTACCTATGATAAGTTGAGACCGCTTACCCTTAACCTTGCCTACTATACCAATTTCATCCTTTTATGTAGTAGATGTATGTTACTGATTATCCTCAAATTACTGGCCATACATGTAGGACTTATTTACTCCCATGGAGACTTAGTACGTATTTCTGGAAGTTCTGTTTATGTTACTGTTATATTTTGATTGTTACAGGAGTGATGGAGGGTATCTCTCTCCGCCTTGACCCCTATGTGTTGCCTACTCGGGCAACCTCGTTTGGCACCCTTGTGGTGCTTACTATGTTTTCTACCTTTGCTATTCCTTACCCTTTCTCCACCTATCCTAGTTCTGGTACAATTATTTACTCGACTGTCTCATTGTGTATATAGATTAATTATAGAATGGTCACCTTTGATGCCTAGTGGTTAAAGTTCTTTCACTTAATGTGAAGTGTCTGAATTCACCCAACAAACGGAGGCCAGCCCTAAACCACTTTGCTAAATGTAAGGCACAAGTGGTTGCTCTACAGGAGACTCATTTTATGTCTATATCTCCACCATCCCTTAAGAATAACAAGTTCCCCACCTGCTATACGGCCAATGGCCCTAAGAAAAAAGCGGGAGTGGCCATCCTATTTTCTATTACTTGCAATTTTCCATAATCAATAAGATTTCAGATCAGGATGGTAGATACCTTATCCTGATTGGTAAAAAAGAGGACAAACTCATCACTTTGGCTACAGTCTACGCACCCAATACCAAACAAATACCCTTCTTTAGAATTTTTTTAAAAATCCTACATCGCTCAGGAGCTTTGTTGCTATTGGGGGATTTAATATGGTCCCTGACCCCAGTATAGGCCGATCCTTGCCCCGTTGTGTGTCCAATGCAGGCCCATTTCGAGACCACTCCCATTCTTTCAGGCACATTTTGCATGAGTATGATCTCTATGACGTTTGGCGGGCCAAGAACCCGACTTGTAGAGACTACTCGTTTTTTCCCCCGGTACACGGTTCTTTCTCTAGAAACGATTTGGCCCTGTCAGATAAATGGACGCTCCAGCAGATGACGAAGGCTTCTATTCTGCCAGTATCATGGTCAGACTATTCTGCCCTTTCTGTCCGTTGGGATCTACAATGAACTGGGACTCCTCCCACCCCGTGGCGCCTTTGAGATTATCTCCTTACGAATGTGGAGGCTAAATGATCCATAGAGCAGGCTCTATCCCTATACATCGATACTAATATCCGTACTGACACCACCGTATTCACGCACTGGTGTGCACTAAAAGCGGTAGTTAGGGGTGCAGCATTTCAGGCAGCTGCTTATATCCACAGGTCTTCCCGCAAACAACAAGAAGAGTTAGAAGTCCATATTACAGACTTGGAAAATCAACTTAAGGCCAGTCCGTCTAATAAGAAAATTTATCGTGACCTACTTCATACCAGAGACGAAGTGAATAAATTAGCCCTAACAGAGATTCATAAGAACCTATTCCAGTTGCGGCAGAAGTTCTATATGCAGGGTGATAGGGCTAGGAGAATGCTTGCTCGAAAATTAAGAGGGAAGACAGCAAAGAAGAGGGTGTAGTCTATTGTCGATCTAAATGGCATTAAAGTAACAGACCCGTCCGCAATTGCTGACTCTTTTGCTAAGTACTATTCCACCCTCTATAACTTAAAAGATGACCTATATACCCCACAACCCACCCCGCCTGCTATTGCAGCTTTCTTAAAAGATATACACATCCCCTCGATAGACTCAGAAACTTTACAAACTCTAGAACAACCTTGGACTCATAAAGAAATTGACCAAGTGATTGATTCACTCCCATTGGATAAGGCGCCAGGCCCAGATGGGTACATTAATACATTTTATAAATGTTTCAAAGAATCGCTAACTTCTATTTTAGAGTTGGTTTACAATTTTGCCTCCTCCGTCGGAAGCTTCCCGACAGAAATGCTGGAAGCTCGAGTAGTGGCATTTCCAAAACGGGGGAAGAATCCCGCTCTGATGCCCAATTACCGCCCCATAGCACTGTTGAATAAAGACTTAAAAATATATGCAAAGCTTGTAGCCAACAGACTTAATACCCTTCTCCCCTCTCTTATTCATCGCGATCAGGTTGGATTTGTCCCCAGTAGACAGTCCCCTGATAATACGAGATGGGTAATAAACGTTCTGGACGCCTTCTCCGCTTCAGATGATCCCTTACTGTTGCTTTTGTTGGATGTGGAGAAGGCGTTTGATCGACTGCATTGGGGATATCTTCAGGCAGTTTTGCGTAAGTTTGGACTTAATGGCAGGGTACTCACTTCCATTCTAGCCCTGTATTCTAACCCAGCAGCAAGAGTGCATGTAAATGGCATGCTCTCCCCATGCTTCTGGATTACGAATGGCACTCGTCAAGGGTGTACCCTGTCCCTGCTAGTATTCGCTCTAGCAATAGAGCCTCTCGCTGAGAAAATCAGATCCACGACTTTAATTAAGGGCATGGAATAATGGGGCAATCACATAAGATATGTTTCTTCGCGGACGACGTTCTTTTAACACTAACGGACCCAACTACTTCCTTGCATGCCTTACATGCACTCTTATTATAAACTAAACAATACCAAAACAGAAGCACTCCCCATTAACTTTCCACCCTCCCTTTTGACCTCATTGAAAGCTATTTATTCATATTCCTGGCAGGATAGAAGCCTCAAATATCTGGGGGTTCAGATAACCCCAAAAGTGACCGACTTAATTTCAGCAAACTACCCCCCACTGTTACGTAAATTAACTAAGCTGTCCTCCGACTAGATGATGCAATATGTTTCATGGTTAGGGCGCATAGCTGCATTGAAGATGACGATTCTCCCCAAGCTTATGTATTTATTTCGGACTATCCCTAGTCTCTTACCCAATTATCTTTCATCTAAATTAAATTCCGTGTTCGGCTCCTATGTCTGGATGGGTAAGAAACCGAGACTGGCCAGGAAGATTATGACCCGTCCTAAACGGGAGGGGTGCTTGTCCTACCCGGATATACATTTCTATCAATTGACATGCATGCTTACACAAATAGGAGCTTGGTACGCTACTGATGACCCTAAACTATGGGTTCAACTCGAACAAGGCCTTGTGTCCCCACTTTCCCTGTCGGATATATTACTGCTCCTGGGAGGTGAAGGCAAAGTGTAGATCGCTAAATCATTCACGGTCCAATCTACTCGGAAAGCTTGGCTAGAAGTGATAAGCAGAATGGACGGTGTTTCCCTCCATTCCTCCAATCTCTCACTTAAAGGTCTAGCCTCCTTAATTCCTGATCTGCATTATGACACCTGGATCTCCGAAGGGATCTTATCCCTCAAAGACGTACTAGCGGACAACACTTTACTCCCATTTGCACACATTCAAGCACAATTCGCATTGCCTCATAGAGAATTTTATAGGCATTTGCAGCTTAGGCACTGGCTCTTTGAGGCTTCACACTCCCCTCATAATATATTTCCATTACCTAAACTCATTCTGGATTTCCTTAACGCAGGGGAAGGTAAGGGAGGCATAACTAGGTGGTACAATTATATCATCAATCTCCTTCCTCTGAAGAAAGCCCCTATCCAATTTAAATGGGAGACAGATCTTAGATGTTCCATCTCAGAGGAGAAATGGGAGAGGTTTTTTCAAACCTGTTTTAAAGTCTCTAAATGTGTGTCACACATAGAATTATTTTATAAAATCCTACACCGTTTATATTTTACACCTTCTCGCTTACATGCGATGCAACCCTCCACATCTAACCTATGTTGGCATAACTGCGGTAATGTAGGAACACTATTACATATTTTTTGGGAATGTCCTGCACTTGCCTACCTCTGGAACTCTGTATTTAATCTTATTGCTTCTGTATTAGGTCATCATATAACTCCACACCCACGATTGGCTATCCTCCACCTTTATTATGGCGACTTATCACCAGGCGAACGGTATGTTTTGGACCATATACTTGTGTCTACAAAACTATTAATTGCCCATCACTGGCGCTCCCCTGTAATCCCGAATATAGCTGCAATAGAAAAAGCTATACAGTCTCACTACGAGTTTGAAACCGCAGGGGTCGCATATTTCTCCTCTATCTCCTGCCCATTTCTGTGCTGGTTCTCGTGGAGCAACTATTGGCACAGTCCACCTCCATATCCCTTTAACAACCCATTGACACTTGACTTGGATTCGTAAATCTTTAGTTACTGTGGATTCAGATTTGCATGATTTGCTCTATTTTGTTGGACTTTTATATTCTATGTACATGTCCTTTCTTATGTAAAATATTTGTGTACCCCCTTGTCCCTCCCCCCCTTTTCTCTTCTGCATCCCCACTTCCATTTTTTGTTTAAAATATAAAATAATAAAAAATTAATATTGAAAAAAAAAGTTAAAGATTAATAAGTCACCTGGTCCCGATGGAATTCACCCGAGGGTTCTTATGGAGCTGCGTGCTGAACTAGCAAGACCTCTATTTTTGATCTTCATGGATTCGGTTAAATCGGGTATGATTCCCAAAGACTGGCGTATAGCGGAGGTAGTGCCGATATTCAAAAAGGGGAGCAAAGCTGAACCAGGTAATTATAGACCAGTTAGTCTTACATCTATAGTGGGGAAAGTATTGGAAGGTATTCTAAGGGACAGTATTCAAAAGTTCCTTGAAGCAAATAAGGTCATTAAAAGGAACCAACATGGATATGTGAAGGACAGATCATGTCAGACCAACTTATTTGGCTTTTATGAAACCGTAAGTGCGAACCTTGATCAGGGTAAGGACAATACGTGTTTAGAATTCCCTGCCTTAGAGAGTAGTAAAGGTGGACTCAGTTAACACCTTTGAGAATGGGTTAGATAAATTCCTATTGGATAAAGATATTAAGGGTTATGGTGGGTAGGCACGCATTATAGTTAATATAATTAGTCCTAACATAAAAATAACTAGTCATATAATAAGACTGCATAGAAGACCACAAATAGGTTGAACTCGATGGACAATTGTCTTTTTTCAACCTTAGTTACTATGTTACATTAATTGATTAGAAACATTACAACAGGTATAGGACAATGACTGTGTACAGCATATTTGTTGATTAAGGCCCTGATTCTAAGTTAGATGAAAAGTGGCTAGAATTGTAGGCAGTCAGTGGCGTCACTAGGGGGTGCGGGCCACCCCATGTGACATCATCTGAGGGGGTGACACCAAAATAGCAAAGCATACAAATTAGAGTATGCATGCAGCTTAAAGCGAGCAGCTGACCACAGCAGCTACCCTCATCTTTAGCATCAGCATTTCCACCTACGCCATGCTGGGTGCTACAGATTCATCAGAATCAGATGTCCCTTCCCTGTGTGTGTGCCTCAGAATAGCACGGAACTCTAGCCCACAACACTCCCAAGAGAACTCCTACAAGACAGATCTTATGCGTGTGACTGCAATTTTGCCACGTAGACACATCATTTCATGAAAGGAGAGATCCGGCCAATAACCATCCACTCAGAAATGCCTGGAGATATGCAAAAAGCATAAATTCACTTCTGTGACTGAAAAGGTTTTTAAAACTTGCTATTTGTGGCTGTATATGAGCTGGCCAATAGTTTGTCTACAAATACAATGTTTGGGGGTCTGCACAGAGGCAAGACCCATACTGTACATGTGCAGAATGCGTGTTGCGATTTCGCTCGCAGTCCCCTGTAAGACACTACATGAGCAGGGGCAGCACCCGGAACCGTTCTACAAAATGGGGGGGTATGGGGGGGGGGGTAGGCAGGTACTCCCATTTTGTGAAGAGTCCAGGGTCTGTGCCATCAGATCCGATGGCCAGCCTGAGTCCTTCCTGCTGGGAAATTTCTTACAAAAATGAATGAGGACCTCAGTCTGCCTGCTCTCTGAAACTTCCCGTGTTTGAGGTATTCCTTATATTAATATTACTTGGACAACATTTCTGATAGATTTCAAAGGTGTTGGCATTTGTACATTTCTGATCCACTGAAAATGTATTGCATTGAATGTTAGTCAGCCAACCCTTCATACAACAGCTAGCAAGATCCATGCAGGTTACACAGTCTAGAGATAAGCTTGGGATGTGATTGCTCCATTTGTGTCAAATGGAAGAAGGTCTGCAGGATATACTCAATTGGTTTGATATGGGATTTAAAGCTAAACTGTACCCCAATGTGGTGCTAAAAGCAAACAAAGCCAGAGAGGACTAAGAATAGTTTTTAGAAGAATTGGTTTTGCGCCAACAGATTTGCACCAAATATGTTTAAACTTCAGAGGTTCTGCCTAAAACTGAACCCAGGATCACAGTGCATCTGTGCCTTCTCCCTGCCCTTCTATTTGTGTGCATCCCTATATGTTGTTATAAAGGCTATCTATTAACAAGATCAGTTAGAATCAATATTCTGCCATCTTCAGGCCTATATACAGTATGTCCTATATTGGATACTACTTTATTTTGCAAAACTGTCCTTGTCTTCGACTTGCTGCTGTTTTTTTTTATATCGAACCATGCTTATGTTCTTGTGTGTGACCTTTGTGCATTCGTTCATCCATAAATATATTGTATATTTTAGTGCTAGTCTTCTCCCTGTTCATATTGTCTTGCAAATCCTATGATCAAGTCTTGTTGTACACCAGCTTTGCAGTACTTGTATTGTAGTATGTACATTCTGCTACCTTGTCCTTTTAATATCTTTCAGTGACCTGGTCCTGTCACACACATTACCCTGCAGGAGTACTTAGGTTCTCATCTGTCATGAGGGCATTTCAGCAGCATGAAGGAAAAAATGGCTACTATTTATGTATTACCAGTTGTTTACATAGCACACACATATTCTGCAGTGGTTTACAGAGAATATTTGGTATTCACATCAGTCCCTGCCCCAGTCGAACTTACAACCTAAATTCCCTATATTCCCTTTTGTTGGGAGCCAATTAACCTACAGTATATTTTTGGATTGTGGAAGGAACCTGGAGTAACTGGAGGAAACCCACACAAGCACAGGGAGAATATACAAACTCCACACATGTAAGGCTATAGTGGGAATTGAACCTGAGTGTTGTGAGGCAGTAATGCTAACCATTACACCGTCCATATGGGATACAGTCAAAATGTCAGCTCTAAGGATCCTGGCGGTCAGCAGACTGACACCGTAATCCTGACAGCCAGCATTTTACCGGCAGCAGGACTACCGGCACCCGCCAGTAATTCCCACTCGGTTGGTGGGTCCACGCCACCAACCGAGTGGGAATACAACACCACTGGGCCCAATGTGTGGCGAGCGCAGTGAGCTCGCGAGTAGACTCGCTGCCGGTATTATGGCAGACGGGGTGCCGCTGACGGGATACTGACAGACAGTATCCTGTCAGCCGGTATTACATAGCGGCACCATCTGTACTATAGGTACAAGTGCATGCCATTAACAGGAACTAGAGATTCTGTAGTGCCATACAAATAAATAATAATAATAGTCAGAGCCGTAACTACGTGTGTGCCAAGGGGGCTTGGCACACAGCGCAGTTGCCCTGGGGGCGCACGGCCAGCGGCATGTAATGAGTCAAATTGACTCATTACATGCCGCCTCTAAGTCTCTGCGCCATGCGCCGCGCTGTGAAGCTAGAAGACATCAGCGCCGGAGGCAGCGGAGGAGGAGGAGGGAGGGGGAGCAGGGAGCCGCAGCAGCGCTATGTTATTGGTAGTAAGCGCCGCTGCAGCATCCCCCTCTCCTTCCGTATTGGCTGCCCGGCAGCCAATACAGAAGGAGAGGGGGATGCTGCAGCGGCGCTTACTACCAATAACATAGCGCTGCTGCGGCTCCCTGCTCCCCCTCCCTCCTCCTCCTTCTCATCTCACTGCCTGCACCGAGGGAGCAGCACGAGGAGCCTGTCAGCGGGGAGAAGGTAAGTATATTCCCCCCCCCCCTCTCTCTCTCTCTCTCTCTCTCTCTGTCTCTCTCTCGGACACCGCCTGCCGCAATGTGTAAAAAATGGGACTGGCTGCCGCAATGTGTAAAATGGGACTGGCTGCCGCAATGTGTAAAAAATGGGACTGGCTGCCGCAATGTGTAAAAAAGGGGGATGGCTGCCGCAATGTGTAAAATGGGACTGGCTGCCGCAATGTGTAAAATGGGACTGGCTGCCGCAATGTGTAAAAAATGGGGACTGGCTGCCGCAATGTGTAAAATGGGGTCCTGGCTGCCGCAATGTGTAAAATGGGGCTGGCTGCCGCAATGTGTAAAAAGGGTCTATCTGCCGCAATGTGTAAAAAGGGGGACAGGCTGCCGTAATGTGTAAAAAAGGGGACTGGCTGCCGCAATGTGTATAAAGGGGGACACCGTCTGCCGTAATGTGTAAAAACGGGGACGCTGTCTGCTGTAATTGTAAAAAAGGGACGCTGTCTGCCGCAATGTGTAAAAAGAAGGACCGGCTGCCGCAATGTGTTAAAAGGGAGACTGGCTGCTGTAATGTGTAAAAAGGGTCTATCTGCCGCAATGTAAAAAAAGGGGGACTGGCTGCCGCAATGTGTAAAAAAAGGGTCTATCTGCCACAATGTGTAAAAAGGGGGCCTGGCTGCCGCAATGTGTAAGAAAGGGCCCTGGCTGCCGCAATGTGTAAAAAGGGAGACTGGCTGCCGCAATGTGTAAAAAGGGGGACTGGATGCCGCAATGTGTAAAAAGGGGGACACTGTCTGCTGTAATGTATAAAAGGGGCTCTACCTGGTGTAGTGGCGCTACTGTGCAGCGTAATTTGAATAATGTAGACTACTGTGCACCGTAGTATGAATTGCTATTATTTTGTGGCCACGCCCCTTCCCCGTGAAGCCACGCCCCTAGAATTTTTTTGCGCGCCTGCGGCGCGCACTGCCCATATCTTACATGGGGGGGTACCACTGTCATTTCTTGCACACAGCGCTAAAATGCCTAGTTACGGCACTGATAATAGTAATACAAAAGGTGACATTGTCAGCAAATTATTATTATTAATATTATTATTATTATTATTATTATCCTTTATATATATATATATATATATATATGGCGCCACAAGGGTTCTGCAGCGCCCAATTACAGAGTACATAAACACATAATCAAAACAGGAAAACAGCAACTTACAGTTGAAGACAATATAGGACAAGTACAGAGTAAATAAACGTAGCTGTGTCAGCAGATGACACTGAAATAAGTATCAGGTGGAAGTTGAAGATTATTAAAGAAAAGGATAAGCTCATGAGGGAAGAGGGCCCTACTCGTGAGAGCTTACATTCTAAAGATTACATTCAAATGTGATATATCTTTAAAATAAGTGCATAACAAAAATATTAATATCTTAGTGATAAACATTTTAACTGAGGGGGAATCAATGTAAGGTAATTAACTCCAGAAATGAACAGGCCTACCAGAAGTATTTTTGGAAGGTGGTAAAAAAATATTAGAAAATTGTGCAGCAGAATAACGTCTATTTTTGTGCTTGTAATAAGGTTACTAATATTGTCAGCTACATATTGTCATGCTATTACATCAGCCCCTACAGGCCTACACGTTTGCAAAAAAGAGCTGTAAGCATTATTTTTAACTCAAACATTCTTCCCTAAAGGTGCCAGTCTCATTCATTTATTTGCATTATTTTATCTCGGTTTCTGTTGTTCGTTTGTGGAGAGGGGTCAATCTTATTACTCCTTTGTTGTCCCCCCCCCCAAAAAAAAACAACAACTTTATTACTGTGCTTTGTTTTTTCAAAACTTTATTACATCTTGGTTGTTTTTCTTCTTCTAAACTTTATTACTCTGTGACAGTTTTTTTTTTCTCTCTCCAACTCACAAGCGCTTATAATGCCTTTTCTGTTTTATGCTATTACACATTTAGTTCCTTTAGTTAAAGAATGTATAAATAGATGTCAGGTATGTATTTATATAGGAGAGTAATAGTTTTTATATGTTAGAGATAATGGTATATCAGTGATTTACATACAAATCTAAACTTACAAGAATGCTGTAACCATAGGCACTAGCAGCTATGCCTTCTTGACTACCAGAGTTTAAGCTCTATATAAATGCTTTCTCTTCTCTTGCTTGTTTTATTGTATTATTTTTCTTCTGCATATGCATAATTGTATTGTATTCACTGTTATATTATTTATAAAAGATTTATTTTTTTAGTTAAAATGACCACTAAGCCTAAAATATAATTTGCCTCACATAAAAGAGTATTTATTAACATTAATAAGCATACACGTACAATTTCCAAAGCCTTGAAAGCTATTGTTTGCTGTAATCTACCAATAGCAGTGGCGCACGCAGAGGGGGCTCTCTGATGACCCACCTGATAGGCTATAAAAAAAAAACGGAGCAACATGAACAAATACGATATTTAGGATGGTACCATTTATAATATATTGTTCTGTACCAATTAGAAATGAAATCTGCTCATCAAACAAAAATTTAAGCTAGCAATGGCACTGGAGATTGCTAACTAATAAAGTGCAAATCACAGTAATCCAACTAATCATCAGGTAACTTTATTTTATATAATGCAGATCAATCAATGACAGCACATTGTGTTATGGGTTACTATAGGTGCGCACTTTTACATTAAAACATTGGTTTATGGACAGTAAGGGCATGAGTCCCACGCAGTGCCAGTATTCACGCAAATGTTCAACTGCACATGCATTTAAGTAGCTAATAATTTGTCACACACAGGGCTGGATTAATGCCTGTGGGGGCTCAGGGCAACACAGTTGTGGGGGGCCCCACCCACAAAACTGCCCCTGTCAGCCCCTGTTCCGTTGCGATGCTGGAGTGCAGGCAGAGAAGGTGCATTGCTGCCAAGCTGGGAAAGGAGCCAAAGATGGCGAAACGATGACAGCGATGCTGAGGGGATACCTGCTCTACCCACCACGTCACCACCTCAGGAGTCAACTGAGCTATCCTTTAGCTGCTTCCACTCGGCTGCATGCACTCAGCTCAGTGCTCAATAGCCATTGCCAGGGACAGACATATGCTGGGCTTGACGTCGGGCCACTGCTTCTGAATACAGAGCATGTTCTACCTGTGCTCAATACAAGATCTACCTCAAGCCCCTATGGGCTTCTTACACCTGCTACTAGTCCATATCTCCATGACTTTATTACCGATCTGTCTCCCTGTCAAGGTTTTAACATGTACAGAGATTAATAGAGGCGCTCATGAAATCCACACACCATGTTTTCACAGGTTCAATAACAACCAAAGAATAAATGAGTTAATAAAAAGTATATGTATTTATTATTCACAATAATCTAATAAAAATACCATCTAATAAAGATAATTCACATGTGATGTTACTCATAACTTTCTGATTTGCCACATACATAAGTTTAGAAACACATGAATTAACTGGGCTATAACTATTGTTATGTGTAACATTAAAAATTCCACTGAACTGGATGATTAAAAGTTCAAAGTGTAACAATGTGTTACAGTCCTTTGGAAACACTGTTGCTACAGCTTCTGCATGTGGTTCCAGGATGAGACACAGTAGCTGCACGTTTTAGAATAGAGCTTCAATGAAGATAACGGAATAAATTAATTGTGTGTATAGGAAAATTACCTCTCCAAATGGGCTGGTGAACCCGAGCGTCCCCGGGTGAGTCCAGAATTTGCCCAGTAAATGTGAAGCTGGAGGGTACGTGTCGTATATAAATGTATCCACTGGCCGCTGGGTTTTGTTTAATTAGCCCGCTGATGGAAACCCAGTGTATGCCGTGCAGACAAGGGCGGGCGGCAGGCGTGAGGCTGCTGGATGAAACGCCGTCAATAGATATCCGGCTGCACTATGAAGCTTCCTCCCAGACTACCTGGACGTGCAACGTCCGCCGGCAGTCAACGGAGGATGATAAGGCCGGTAGTTGCCACCGCACGGAGCCCGCGGCTCGGTTACGTGCCAATAGATGGTCGCCCGTCACTGCTGCAGGTGATATACAGGCAGGGGAACTACGTCCTGGATGCAACCTAGATGCAGGTGTTCAGTGAAGAGAAAAAGGGGGAGAAGTCCTGACGCGTTTCGTCACGTGACCCATGACTTTTTCAAAGACTTTTTGGTTAGATCAACACAGAGGACTCGTGGACACTCGCTCAGGTTAGAGGAGAGGAGATTCCGCACAATACAGCGTAAAGGCTTTTTCACGGTAAGGACAATACGTGTTTGGAATTCCCTGCCCGAGGGAGTTGTAATGGCGGAATCTGTCAACACCTTTAAGAGTGGGTTAGATAAATTCCTAATGGATAAGGATATCCGGGGATATGGTGCATAGTCATGCATTATAGTTACTATAAATAGGGATAAAATGCAACGGCTGACAGCAGCATCAGTCAGAAATTTTAGTCAAATCATCATGCATAGGAGACCACAAATAGGTTGAACTCGATGGACAATTGTCTTTTTTCATCCTCAGATACTATGTTACTATGTTACTATGTTACTATCTCATTAACATTATTATATTCATATTTTTATTTTTATCACCATTTTTTATTTATTTATTTTTTATTATTATTATCATCATCATAATTATTATTTTTATTTTTCTACCTTATATATGATTTTTTCTATTGATATGCAACAAGCAAACAATTGCTATTGACATATTCGGGACAAATTGTTTTCATATTCATACATATTTTAGTATATATTTTAGCATTTGCATTTTTTATTATAGATAATTAGTTTCCAGTTTCTGCATAAGCCGCTGGAAATCTTTAACATATACACATGTTCTCAGTACCTATGTCGCGCACTGACAATTATAGCGGAGATAGGTACTGAAATATATTACATCATTTCCGTTTTCTGTGTCTATGACATTCTATTTTAATTATGTATTTATTAGTTAGCTCCGCCATTACCTTTTATCATATTTCATTTCATTATATTTCATTATATTTACTTTATTTAAGGATTTTTTGAAGTATGTATGCGTAGTAAGATAATTTTACCTTTTTATTATAAATGTTTTCATTACGATCTTTGATATTATTATCACTTGAACAACCAAAGAATTTAAGTACAAGTATTTGTGTAACCATTGGTGTATCATCAAATTGATTAATCACATATGTGTAGGCTCAATTAAGAGCCCTTTAAATAACACACTCTGGAGATAGGAGTCATCTTTGAAAAAGTCACGGGTCACGTGACGAAACACGTCAGGACTTCTCCCCCTTTTTCTCTTCACTGAACACCTGCATCTAGGTTGCATCCAGGACGTAGTTCCCCTGCCTGTATATCACCTGCAGCAGTGACGGGCGACCATCTATTGGCACGTAACTGAGCCGCGGGCTCCGTGCGGCGGCAACTACCGGCCTTATCATCCTCCGTTGACTGCCGACGGGCGGTGCACGTCCAGGTAGTCTGGGAGGAAGCTTCATAGTGCAGCCGGATATCTATTGACGGCGTTTCATCCAGCAGCCTCACGCCTGCCGCCTGCCCTTGTCTGCACGGCATACACTGGGTTTCCATCAGCGGGCTAATTGAACAAAACCCAGCGGCCAGTGGATACATTTATATACGACACGTACCCTCCAGCTTCACATTTACTGGGCAAATTCTGGACTCACCCGGGGACGCTCGGGTTCACCAGCCCATTTGGAGAGGTAATTTTCCTATACACACAATTAATTATGCCGTTATCTTCATTGAAGCTCTATTCTAAAACGTGCAGCTACTGTGTCTCATCCTGGAACCACATGCAGAAGCTGTAGCAACAGTGTTTCCAAAGGACTGTAACACATTGTTACACTTTGAACTTTTAATCATCCAGTTCAGTGGAATTTTTAATGTTACACATAACAATAGTTATAGCCCAGTTAATTCATGTGTTTCTAAACTTATGTATGTGGCAAATCAGAAAGTTATGAGTAACATCACATATGAATTATCTTTATTAGATGGTATTTTTATTAGATTATTGTGAATAATAAATACATATACTTTTTATTAACTCATTTATTCTTTGGTTGTTATTGAACCTGTGAAAACATGGTGTGTAGATTTCATGAGAGCCTCTATTAATCTCTGTATTTGGCTAATCTTTTAGGAGTATCGCATATATCCTTATAGTGGCGAACGTGTTCCCATACTATTAGTTCCAGGTTCATTCTATTGAGACTGATTAGTTTTTTGTTAAACACAGGCGCAGCAAAAGAATTCTTCTTGTTTTTTTGTCTGGAAGGTTTTAACATGATCTGAATGGTGGTGAACAAGTTCTCCAAGGCTGCCCACTTTGATCTGTTAAAGGGATTGCCCTCAGTCCCGAATCTGGTGGAAGCATTCATAAAGCAGATCTTTAGTCTGCACAGGTTCCCTGAGGACAATTTTTTAACCAGGTGGGTTAAGTTTACCTCCAAATTCTAGAGAGAGCTTTGTAAGTGTTTCAACATTAACTTGAGCTTCTCCTTGGCTTAACATACTCAGAGCAATGGGGAATAAGTGAACTGAATGGTTAAACCAAGATCTGGAGAAATTTATAAGAGTTTATGTCTCTCTTAACCAGGATAACTGGGTTTCTTGATAACATGAGCTGAGATTGTTCATAATAATTTATTCGATGAAGCATCAGGGCACTCACACTCAGAATGGATTGTATCCTGTCTTATCTGACCTGCCAGTCAGTTTCCTTTCCGGCACTTTGTGACACTGTTAAAGACTTTATCAAGATCTGCAGTAAGGTGAAGTAGAATCTAGGCAAAGCTCCAACATGGTACACATTCTTTTCTGTTAGGAAAAGAAGAAAAGCTCCCCCGTTAAAGCCTGGTGATAGGGTGTGGCTATTAACTCAGCATCTGTGGTTAAAGGTTCCCACCATGAATCTGGCCACTAAGTACATGGTCCTTTTCAGATTCTACAGGAGGCGACACTAGTGGGTCAGTGGTGGTGTGATGGAGAAACCAAGGAGGCTGTAAGAGATTCCTGCGCATGTGCGCAATGATGTTTATGAAGTGCTAACGTATATGTACAGTAATTGAAGCAGATGATAACTTGAGATAGATAGTACAAGAAATGCTGACAATGATTAATAAACAGTCACAAGTATTTAACTGGTCTGGAAACCAGTGCAGTAATTAGGCAATGAAATACAGGCAATGAACTAGTCTGGAAACTAGTATAGCAATCAGATGGTTATTACTCCCCCAGTTGGTCTGGAAACCAGCAACGATACTTCACACAGTCAGTTTGTTATACAAAGTCCACAACCAAGCAAGGTTAAGCAGGAGACAACTTGAAACACATATGGAGTGGTTGTATTAAGTGCCAGATGCCATAGCACAATGCAGAATGCAAGTTAACCATACACAGGTAAAGGTGATGAATAGCACTTGAAGAAAGTCTCTTACTGCAAAAGGTGGTTGCTGACTGTAGCAGGAGTTGAAGCTGAAGTAATAGCTGGGACCTGTAGTTCCACGGGAATGCTGGAACCGGGAGATCACTGAAGATGCCAGAAAAAGGAGATCGCTGGAAACAGAAGATTGAAGACTGGCGACTGGAAACTGGAGATTGGAACTGGAGACTGGAAACTGGAGAATGGAAACTGGAACCAGGAGATACTATGCAGCAATGCGACGCGTTGTCCAAGGTGATGAGACTGAGCCAATGCTCTGGACTTATACCCCCTGGTCAGCAGTCATTGGATACTTGGATCATGTGAGCAAACACAGCGCAGGATTGGGTGCTCTCCGGTCAGCTGACCGCAAGTGTCATGGTGGCACCCATGCTGTACAGATGGCCGGTACACAGGAGGGCGCCCGCAGAATGGACTTCAGGGGTTCACCACGATAATGGACACTGCGCTCTGCAGACAGGATGCTCACACAGCTGCAAACTGGGGCTGTGACCTCCGGAGGCCCGCACACCAGCACGCCGGTAAGTGAGACATCACTGAATGCTTATTGCTGACACCCTGGTTCTTATATGGTACTCGATCCCCGTAGTCCTCCCTCTGCCATTCCAGATGACCACCAGGAGGAATATGAGCTGAGACAAATCCTGGGCTCCAGAGCTTCTTGGGGTCCTGTTCAGTTTCCAGTGAATTGGAAGGGCTTTGGTCCCGAAGAACGTGGCTGGGTCCTCAGCTGTCTATGCTCCTCAAAATTCCACCAACATTTTTCCTATAAACCTTTTGTGGGTGTCCACATCTTTATTGGGGAGGGAAGGGGTAATGTCACTGTGATTTGGAGCCCAGAGCTCACGTCCCAGGTCTTCTGTCCGTCTGTGCCCACTGCAGTAATGTATTTGTAAATGACAGTTCCCCTCCTGCTGGCATATCCTCACTTTGCCTGCTGTGTGGCTCAGATTGGAAGCAGGTGTGGCTCCAATATGTGCATGCATCTGAAATTTAAAGGGGAATGCGCATCAAACATGATGTCGCATTTCGCGTCAAATTTAAAATTACCTCACTATAAAAGGGCACTGACAAGTGGCATAATATTAGGCTCCATAGTCTAGCTCCAATATTTGACCTTCTGCATCCCCTGTGCAAGTTACTATTGATTATCCATTCCTGACCTCGACTATTCCATTTAACCTGTTTCCATTAAAACCTCTGGTACTGTCCCTAGTGCTTCCTAGCTATTCCATGACCTCATTTTGGTTTGCTCCATGGTGCCGCATTGCCCATCTGATTTTGAGGCATTCCTTACGACCAAGCTCCTGTTTCGCACCAGCAATCAGTCTCTTCCTCCGATATTTGCTCTGGTTCCTACATTTCCGATCACAAAGTGATCCCCATAGGTTTCTATGGGGGCTGCTAAACTGTTGGATTTACCTAGCATTCCAGAGCTTGGCCCATGCCATTAATGCCATCTGAATATGGCATTAGTCTATCGTAACCTATGGGTTATTTATAGCAGATATTAACAGTGAGGGACCCTCAGGAACCCGGAAGTTAGGCTATCACTCTGCATCATTCACTGGGATGGGATCTTATTGGAGTTAGGGAAGCCAATCCCGGGACAGTTTTTCAATCCCGGGTATTGGGAATGAAAAATGGGCAATCCTGGGATTCCCGGGATACCCGGGATTAGCTTTTAACTATGTGGCCGCCCCCTTGCCCTGCCCCACCCACCCCGCACACATAACTCGCCATATACCGGGGGCGGGTGGGGAACATCTACTGCTCTCTCCTGGCGACTCCCAGCGGCATGTGATGGCGCAGTGTGACCTCTCACGCTGTGCTGGGGAGCTGGAAGAAGGAAGCCAGGCAGCGTCTGAGCATCCTGTGGACACTCAATGCTGATCCCTCAATCCCCGGGATTGGAGTTTCCAATACCGGGATTGAATCCCGGACGTTTTTGGCCCTAAATCCCGGGATCCCGTCGATCCCGGAATTGGCCACCATAATTAGAGTGCATATCCCAGCAACAGTACTGTATAATGATAAAACCAGCAAAAATATACATTTTTGATTTGCAAATTTAATAGAAAATGATTTATTACATACGAAAATGCAGATTGGGATAAATAGGGCCCTATAATGCAGGCAGCAGGCTATGGAATACCTTTTAGTGGTCTTATACCAGGACCGGCTTTACAGTGAAAATGTTACTGTTTCCACCATTCAGGAGGATTAAATAATGAGTGCAAAGTTGTGGCATTCCCTTTACACACTCCAGCAAGCACTGCATGACTGCTCTTTGGGCCTTCTTAATAATTTACAATTGATACAATATCCAAGTGTTTCATGCGGATTTTGAAATACTCCAGTTCAGTAATTAAAGTATGACAAATATAGAGTTATTTACTGAGCTTATTAAGAATTTAACCTGATTTTGCTGTTTTGAGAAACACAGCATAAACTATTAAGTCTGTGCTAATTGACTTTAAGCACTATAAAAAGGGACTACAAATTAAATAGTTATCACTAATCAAAATGTCTGAAAAATATTATCCAATTTTTGCAACAGTACGATTAATAAAGCCTGCATTGTTATATAGTCCAAAAATAAATTGCACGCAGGTTATTGTCATTTTATGGTCACGCCTGGAGTCATTTCTTTGCTGAAAAGAAAAACAAACAAGGAAAGCGGGGAGTCCAGCACTTCCCAGCTATTTCATTTCACAGGGGTTGCCACTTCATACAAATCAGTTCACCTATTCCTTCAGACTGAAGGGTAGTTTGCTTGCTAAAGTGATGAAAACAAATATAGGAAAACGAATGTGTAGATTGAAAAGGAAAAATAATGGTATACGGTAATTATGTTGGATAACAAGATTGGTGTCTCTGGTTGCACAACAGCGATGAGCATACAGGATCTATATTAGTAGACTTGATGCAGATGCTAACATCCAGTATTATTGACAGGTTGCAGTAGTACAGCAGATAAAGAAAGTATAAAATAAATAGTGTTGCCTGTTTGGTTCTAAATATCTGGAAGTATCTTTCCTTTGCTAGTCTTCCTTGGGGCCCAGATATAAGTCTTGGGGCTCCCCTTCCCCAATCAGCCCTACCATAATTCATCTCCCTTGTCATTTTCTCGCACCTTGACACTGTTTATTCTCAGAGGCTTTTAAACAAACTAGTGGAAGGGATGGGGGGTGCAGCACTAAAGTCTAAAAATAAGTTTTAAGTCTCCTACTGAGCAGCAGGAGATAACTGACAGATACATCATGGGAGGTGGGGGCTGCACAAGCAGATAGTGGCAGTGACCTGCGGTTGGGTGAGGCAGGTGAGGCAGAGCCTTTCCTGTCATACTAACATTTGTGCCAGAGTTTTGACTGGATAAAGTATATGAAAAATACAAAGAATATGTTTGAAATATCTTTTTTGCATTATTCTAATAATTTTTATAGCCAAAACTCTGGAGTAAAAAGTCTATGGCAGGTGAGGCAGTGCCTCCCCTGCCTATCTTTTCCTCACATCTCTGATCAAAACTCACCAAATTTCCAGGAATTTTACTGCTGTACCTGTGTATAATGCCCAGATGTACGCTTTGGCTCATATATCGCATGTAAATCTGGCTCTGGTGCTAGTCAGTGCCTCCTGAGCTATTAAGCTCACCGCACGTCCCTGGATAGTGGGTGCAAGGAGGGTGGGGCTGCAATGATGAGATTCACTCCACCCCGCCACACACAAACTCATTGTTAAAAATTGTTAAGTATGCCATCTGTAAATGCTGATTTACATCCAGGACTAAAAGCAACACTTTATAAAGACATTTCAAACACTTTAAATGGAGCCGCTGCGGCCGCTATACTTAATCCTCAACCTTCGTACTTATTACACCATTAGCGTACAGAGCCCCGTACCGTGTACGTGCTTTGCGTACAAACGCCGCGCTGGATGTACAAAGTACACTCAGCGCGTACACACCCACCGTGAACCCTTAACAGCTATGCATGCGATAGTAATACACTTTAAACCTTAGCAGGGAAAGGAAAACACGACACCAGATTGTATTTAAAATACCGGTTTCCGTCAACACAACATATTATTACTGAAAGGGGGTTACAATAACAAAGCAATACAATACAAAAGAATAATGGCTACAGTCAATGGTACATACGTGTTTGGTTTTCGCAGCGCTACCCAGTCTGGTCCTCGGTCATCTAGATAGATAACTTTTAGAGTCTTGTGTGACCAGGCCTGCAGCTGGCTCCTTTTATACAATCTTCCAAAACTTAACACAATGGATACTGTAATCTCTTTGTCCATTGGACACAGGGATGGTCATTTACAGTACAGGAGAGGTCATAGGTTGGTTTGAATAGGTGGGCGATGTCTGTTCTTGATGCACTTGTGGGTGGTCTCCTCTGGGTTCCCGCCGCATACCTAATGTACAGTAAATACAGTTTATATCTATATTCTGCTCCTGCACATAACTATTTGCAGGAACATACGATCTTCTGCAAACCAACACCGGAATATTACCCTTAAAATACCCTACAGCTGGATACCAAACACCACCTTATAACCTTGTCCTGTCCCCTCCTATCCTGTAAAGGTGAATCCCTTTGTTTTGATACCATTAAACTGTTGTAACTTGCTGGTGTGGTGCAGGGAGACTATGTGTACATTGTGCACTATTTGGATTAATTATGTAATGTGTTTTGATAGCTTTTCCAGGCATTCACAAACTCTACTGTAAATACTCATACCACGCGCTAATGCGCAGGACCGCGGGAGCAACCATACACAAATTGCGAATATGCGCACGCACGGCAGAACAAGTACACGCACGGAGGCCATCTGTGTGTAGTTTGTACGTGATGTGTGTACTGCAATATTTTTCGACTTTGACAGTCCACCCTTTTGCAGTCACCAATAACTGCCACTACCTAATCAATAAACAGAAAAATATCTATACAATATCTACAGAAGCTTGGATGGTCGGGGGAGAGTTGTAGGTGGGAAATGTATGACCTAGTGGGATAGTAAAAAGCATGTATGTATGAGTCCATGTCTGAGGGGCATGTATCATCGTGCCGTATATGTTCTACATAAGCTTCAAGGTATGGCGAAGTATACATTAAATCCTTCTCATCCCGTATTAAGGGTCTGTAAATGGGCCAACAAACACTACCGAGCTCTTTTCGGCTTCTTGTTCCAACAAATGGGGTGCACATTTAGTTGATGATACATGGAGGGGGAAACATATGTGAGTGCTAGTATAGGTGGATATCACCTGTCGACTATGTGTGCCAGTAGCTGGAGGTTGCAGAGATGAAGATAAGACACATATATAAAAATACATTCACATAAACATTTTGGGTAGGGCTGACGTCTTTTCCGGTTGGATGTATCTGGGCAGAGGAGGAGACAAAAGAAAAAAACGGGTGAAAGAAACAGGCCATGAAATTCATTTGCAATCCTTATCATAACACTGTCTCTATGGATGGGTCATAAATTAAATCTGCTGCTATAACAGCGCCCTCGCTCCTTAGACTCATCAAATTTGTGCCGTGCTTGCGCCGCATTAGAATTTGAACACACCTAAATATCGAACCAATAATTATGACGACTCCCAGGATACAAAGGAGAAACTTCCCCACACTCATAATGACATTTTGAGCCCACTCTCCTAAACCTGAGAACCATTTGTGTGGGTTCAACCATGAGACCCAGCTGGTCAGTTCATTACTCACAGTCGCTAAGGTAAGGTTGTGCTTTCTCCTGAACTCCCACTTCAACTGCAAGATATCATCCATCTTTTGATCGATGATCTCCGTTGGGTCGTCAGTGCTGTTTGTAATATAAGTACAGCACTTCACACCATATTGAGTTGCCAGAGTAACACAGTACCCACCTGTCACGGCTGTGACATAATTAAGGACCATCCTGTGCTGAATCAGTTCCTTCTTGTAAGCTTGTAACTCCCTTCCAGTATACCTGAAGGTGTCGTCATACATCTCAGTGATATTATCTATCAAGTTCGCTAGCGCATGGATATACCTATTATTATTATTATTATTATTATTATTATTATCCTTTATTTATATGGCGCCACAAGGGTTCCGCAGCGCCCAATTACAGAATACATAAACAGATAATCAAACAGGAAAACAGCAACTTACAGTTGATGACAGTATAGGACAAGTACAGGGTAAATAAACATAGTTACATCAGCAGATGACACTGGAATAAGTATCAGGTGGCAGAAGACTGCTGGATGTGGTGCAGTTGAAGATTATTAAAGTAAGAAAGGATAAGCACATGAGGGAAGAGGGCCCTACTCGTGAGAGCTTACATTCTAAAGGGGAGGGGTAGACAGACAGGGGTGACACAGATGGGGTACATAGAGAGCGTAGAACAGAGGCTTAGGATGAGATTTGGCTGGGTTTGGTGAAGAAGTGGATCTTGAGAGATTGTTTGAAGTTTTGTAGAGAGGTCTGAGGGGGAGAGGTAGGGAATTCCAAAGAAGTGGTGCAGCACGTGAAAAATCTTGGAGGTAGGAGTGGGAGGAAGTAATCCGTAGGCAGGAGAGTCGGCGTGCATTAGCAGAGCGAAGAGGACGGGTGGGAGTGTAAAGGGAGATAAGGTCAGAGATGTAGATTGGAGAGGAGTGGGTGAGGGCTTTGTAAGCGAGTGTGAGAAGCTTGAAATGGATTCTGAAAGGGAAGGGGAGCCAATGAAGGTGTAGTAAGAGAGGAGAGGTGGACGTAGTGCGTTTGGTGAGGAAGATGAGCCGGGCAGCAGCATTGAGGATAGATTGGAGTGGAGAGAGGTATTTGTCAGGAATGCCAGTCAGGAGCAGATTACAGTAGTCCAGTCTGGAGATGACCAGTGAGTGGATAAGAGTCTTAGTAGCATCCTGGGTCAGAAAGGGTCTTATCCTGGAAATATTTTTTAGATGAAAATGGCAGGTTTGTGAGAGGTGCTGAATGTGTGGTTTGAAGGAGAGGGAGGAGTCAAGGATTACTCCAAGACAGCGCACTTGGGGGCTAGAGGAGATAGTAGTGCCATCAATAGATAATGAGATTGTAGGAGGTGAGGTTATGCGGGAGGGAGGAAAGATGATCAGCTCTGTCTTAGACATGTTAAGTTTAAGAAAGCACTGGGACATCCAGGAAGAGGTAGCAGAGAGACAGTTGGAGATACGAGTGAGAAGAGCAGGGGAGAGGTCTGGAGAGGAAAGATAGATTTGGGTGTCATCAGCATAGAGATGATATTGGAAACCAAAAGAACTAATGAGCTTACCTAGTGAGGACGTATAGAGAGAGAAGAGGACCAAGGACAGAACCTTGGGGTACCCCTACAGTTAGTGGAAGTGAGGGGGAGGTGGAGTCATGAGAGGAGACAGAGAAAGAACGGTTAGAAAGGTAGGAGGACAGCCAAGAGAGGGCAGTGTCACACAGACCAATGGAGTGAAGAATTTGCAGTAGGAGAGGATGGTCCACAGTGTCAAAAGCAGCAGAGAGATCAAGTAGAATAAGTATAGAGTAGTGTCCCTTAGATTTAGCAGCATGGAGGTCATTGCATACTTTTGTAAGGGCAGTTTCAGTGGAGTGGAGAGGACGGAAACCAGACTGGAATGGGTCAAGCAGTGAGTGTGAGGAAAGAAAGGAAGTAAGGCGGTTGTAGACAATACGCTCAAGGAGTTTGGAGGCAAAAGGGAGGAGAGAGATGGGTCGGTAGCTGGAGAGAGTGTTTGGATCAAGTGTAGGTTTTTTAAGAATAGGAGAGATGAGTGCATGCTTGAAGGCAGAGGGGACAGTGCCTGATGAGAGGGACAGATTGAGAAGGTGGGAAAGATGGGAACAAGCAGAAGGAGAGAGGTAGCGGAGGAGGCGGGAGGGGATAGGGTCAAGTGGGGAGGTGGTGAGGGGACAGGAACAAATGAGGGCCATGACTTCCTCTCCAGATGCATGGGAGAAAGATGTCAGAGTAGGTGCGAGGGATGGGAGGGTTGGTAAGGGATGGGAGAAAGCTGGTTACTGATGGTCTGGTGTGATGTGATGTCCTGACGTATGGAGTCAAATTTGGATGTAAAGTAAGTGGCAAAGTCAAGAGCAGAGAGTGAGGAAGGGAGACGAGGTGGAGGTGGGCAGAGGAGTGAGTTGATAGTGGCAAAGAGGCGCCGGGGGTTGGAAGACTGGGAGGAGATGAGGTTCTTGAAGTATGACTGTTTAGCAGGAGAAAGGGCAGCACTGAAGGATGAGAGCATAAGTTTGAAATGGAGGAAGTCTGCTTTAGAGCGTGATTTCCTCCAGTGTCGCTCAGCAGTACGTGAGCATTTTTGCAGATATCTGGTGCATTTGGTGTGCCAGGGTTGAGGTGTTAATTTGCGAGGGTGAATAGTGGTTGGTGGAGCAACAGAGTCAAGAGCAGAAGTAAGGGATGCATTGTATGTGGTAGTGGCTTGTTCAGGGCATGAGAGAGAGAGAATAGGAGAGAGAAGTGAATCAAACAGGGAGGAAAGGAATGTGGTGTCAATAGCTTCAATGTTACGCTTAGTGATGGTAGCCTTAGGAGGTAGAGAAGGGGAAGTCGAGAGAGATAGGTTAAAGGAGAGCAGGTGGTGGTCAGAGAGGGGAAATGGGGAGTTGAAAAAATCAGAAATATCACAGCGGTGAGTGAAGACCAGATCCAGTAAGCTCCCATTCACATGGGAGGGTGAGGAGGTCCACTGGGAGAGACCAAGTGAAGAGGTGAGGTTAAGGAGTTTAGAGGCAGGGGATTGTGTGGGGATGTCAATAGGGATGTTGAAATCGCCTAGGATAATGGAGGGAATGTCAGAAGAGAGGAAGTGAGGAAGCCAGGAAGCAAAGTTGTCGATGAATTTGGAAGCAGTGCCAGGGGGGCGGTAAATGACAGCTACTCTAAGATGGACTGGTTGGAAGAGGCGTATGGCATGGACCTCAAATGTAGAGAATGTAAGGGATGGTTCTGGTGGTATGAGTTGGTAGGAGTAACTAGAAGGTAAAAGGACCCCAACACCACCCCCATGGCGACCCCCAGGTCGGGGTGTGTGTGTGAATGTGAGGCCCCCAGCAGAGAGAGCAGCAGGAGAAATAGTGTCAGAGGGCGTAATCCAAGTTTCAGTAATGGCTAGTAGGTGTAGGGAGTTGAAAATGAAAAGGTCATGAGTGGGGACCAGTTTGTTACAAACAGATCTGGCATTCCAGAGGGCACAGGATAGGGGGTATGAGTTTGTGGGAGATGTGAATGAGATTATCAGGGTTGCTGTAGCGATGAGGTGAGATTAACTTTGAGGGCAGGGATGATGAGAGAGTAGTGATGGTGCGGGTGCCTGAGCTGGGAGGGGAAACTGCAGGAGGTGGGCAGGGAGGGAGGTCAGTGTGATGTGGATGGGGGTATGGGGAGGTGACAGGGAATGGAGAAAGGGAGCAGGGCTGAGTTGTTGGGTAGCAGGACCATGGGGCAGAGGTAAATGAAAGTGGGGTAACAGGAAAGGAGGGGGAAGGAAACAGAGGGATGGAGGGGAGACAGAGGAGGAGGTGTAGGAGACTAGGGTGGAAGGATAAAGATACATTATTAGGTAGACACTGAGTGATGTGGGGAGTATAAGAAAGCCTTGACATAGGGGTAAATTTACTAAGGTGGGAGTTCTATTTAAGATGGGATGTTGCCCCTAGCAACCAATTAGATCGTACTTCTCATTTATCTAGCACCTTCTAGATGATAATACCTGGAATCTGATTGGTTGCTAGGGGCAACATCCCATCTTAAATAGAACTCCCATCTTAGTAAATTTGCCCCATAGTGTTAAGTAGGTAAATAGGTTGAGGGAAAGTGGAAGTAGGAGAGGAGACTGTAAGGGAATCAGAGCAGAAGAATTGCAGAAATGCAGGTGAGAAAAGCAGTGTAGGCTCAATGGGTGTAGATTTAGTATGAAATGAGTCAAAAGCGTAGATAAAGTGGGTGCAGAAATGTATTTGGGCTGTAAGAAATGAAAGGATTGTGAGAGGGTTAAGAAGCAATGGTAATTCTGTTAGATATTTTAAGTGTTTGTAGATGAGAAGATGAACTCACAATTGTCCCAAAGAAGATCTTTGTGATCCTGATTATGGATGGAAACCAGATCTTACATATGTTCTTTTCTGAAAATGGGTTGCATAGTGTTCACAGAGTGAAAGTTGGAGGGTGATAAATTTGCATATGCAGTTGATATTGATAAGTAGTTAATCGGTTGCTGTTTGATGTTTTCTTTCAGTTTTTCGTCCAGGTTAAGTCCAGGCTAAGTCCAGGCTTTGATATTAAAATTATATATGTGCTCCCTTTGAGCCTCCTCCCTTAGAGTCCTACAGCCTGGATCAATCAGTCAGGCTTAATCAGCCAAGTATACTCTAATATGAACTAACATTAACATGTGTAAGGTATAGGTTCACTGATTAAAACCCCACCCATTGCCCAACACCCACTAGTGAGCAATAAAGCTAAAACAAACAAATGATGATATGGGAGGACATCCCAAATTCCCCAAATATCTAACAATTAAACAGGCTAAATTCTGCACAAAACAATAACTCCAGATTACCTAAGCAAACAGACACTGTAGAGTATAGTATCCTAGATCACTGTGCAACTGCTGACAGTTGTAGTCATTTTTTTGATTACCTAAGCAAACAGACACTGTAGAGTATAGTATCCTAGATCACTGTGCAACTGCTGAGAGTTGTAGTAATTATTTTGATTACCTAAGCAAACAGACACTGTAGAGTATAGTATCCTAGATCACTGTGCAACTGTTGAGAGTTGTAGTAATTATTTTGATTACCTAAGCAAACAGACACTGTAGAGTATAGTATCCTAGATCACTGTGCAACTGCTGAGAGTTGTAGTAATTATTTTGATTACCTAAGCAAACAGACACTGTAGAGTATAGTATCCTAGATCACTGTGCAACTGCTGAGAGTTGTAGTAATTATTTTGATTACCTAAGCAAACAGACACTGTAGAGTATATTATCCTAGATCACTGTGCAACTGCTGAGAGTTGTAGTAATTATTTTGATTACCTAAGCAAACAGACACTGTATAGTATCCTAGATCACTGTGCAACTGCTGAGAGTTGTAGTAATTATTTTGATTACCTGTAGGTGAGAGAATAAGATGTTAGGAGGAGATCGCAGTCCTTTGCCTACTGTATTTAGTCCAGGCTAAGTCCAGGCTTTGATATTAAAATTATATATCTGCTCCCTTTAAACCTCCTCCCTTAGATTCCTACACCCTGGATCAATCAACCAGGCTTCCTCTGGCAGTACGGGTAATGTCTAATGCGAGAAGGAACTGAATCCCGGTGGATTCGTGGATCAAATCAGAGGCTGCGTTCTCTGCCCTATCTATGAGGTGTCTCTTGATGATGTGTTCATAGTGAGTATGAGTATAAGGAGCCTGAGCACTGCGGTGAACGTCTTTCATTTTATCATGGGTTATGGTCATGACCTCTGGTAGTACTCTCCCAATATAACACAATCCCTCTGAGCTCGGGGCAAGCCACTTGTACGCCTTCCTCCCACATATGAAATAGGCAACATCTGGGAGAACATAGGGGACAAAATATAACATCACCATATCAGAAATTTTCCAAGTAAAGAAACCAATCCCTTGTTCTCCCATCTGCTCTGTACAAGTATCGGGCTGGATGATATGAACACAATACCCTGACAATACTTTTCAAACCCACATGGTCTTGCTTCCACGGGTATACCTATACTGAAAATACCTCCCACTGTTGGCTAGTTTGCGTACAAGTTCAGAGTCTATGGGTATCCTATCAGCTCTGTGTGAAAAGGTCATTGTCTGGTTTTTCCACGTCACTTCCCAATTTCCCGGTTTTCGGTAATTGGAAATATTAAAACACAATAAGGAACTGTCTACATGATACTGGTGGAGCTTCAAACTAGGGGGCCTAGAGATATTGAATTTCTTGTCCACCGGTCTCCCACCCTGCAATTCGAGTACCTCATCTATTGCTAAAGGGTATGGTACTAATCCTGACTTACTCTGACCTTGAGGTACTTGTGAGCACACCCAGCATTCTGTCTGGTTTAAGACCTTACCCACTAGTGAGTGGTAATCACTCAACGGATGGCGGTCCATGTTGATATTAAGGTTGGACTGGCATCTCTGGATGCACCCATCCTCTACTATATTCTCACAATTCCTACAAATACAATATTCATCAGACAATAACCCTTCACAGTGCCTCCGAGCTCCCTGACTACCAGAGCGCTTACTGATGCCAGCCTTTACTAGAGTGATGTGCTGCTCCTGAGATCCTACAAATTCATACTTGCCATCAGAACCCATTCCAGATCCCTGCTCGACCTCTCTGGGACCCTCACCAAAACAAACTGTCCTGATCAAAACCAGAATTACTAACAGAACCCGAAACGCAGTCTCTTGTGATCGATCCATTTCGTTAGGGGAAAGGAGGAAAATAAGAAGGAGAAAAGAAAGGAAAATGCTGGGGGAGGTGAAAAAAGAAAATGGTGCGACAACCGTTCTAGATCTTGTTGCTCTCTGTGCTCAGATGCCCTTCAACAGTCCTGCCTCTCAACTTTCCCGGAGCAAACACTCTAGTGTCTCTTTGCCTTGCTCTTTGAACACACAGTTCACTTTGAACACACAGTTACCAAACTACTTTGTCACTAGTTCTCTCCGGGTCAGCGACCTTCTTGCAGTGGGACGAGTGGACCCAAGTCTCTCTTTCGGTGACCTTCAATGCTGTCGTGCTGGTTAACAAGACTTGGTATGTTCCTTCCCACCTGTCTATGAGGCAACCTGAGCATAAGAAATTTCAAATCATCACATAATCCCCAGGCTCAGTGTCATGACAATTACTGTTCGGTAGGTCAGGAATCGCCAGCTTTAAATTTCTTTGTTGATTTCTCAGCTGCTGGCTTATCACAACCAAATATTTCACAGTCACTTCATTATTACATTTCAAATCATCCTGGGGGTCTATCATTACATGAGGTTGTCGACCAAAAAGAATTTCAAAGGGTGATAAGTTAAGTGGAGACCTGGGAGTGGTTCTGATGCTGTACAACACTAGTGGCAAAGCTTCTGGCCACAACAATCCAGTTTCAGCCATTCATTTGCTCAGCTTGTTCTTAATAGTGCTGTTCACTCTCTCTACCTTTGCACTCACCTGTAGATGGTACGGAGTATGCAGCTTGCTATTAATTCCCATCAGTTTGCACATGACCTGAAAGACTTCACCTGTAAAATGGGTACCCCTGTCACTTTCAATTATTCTAGGCATACCATATCTACACACAAATTCCTGCACAATTTTCTTTGCAGTGAACGTAGCAGTATTTGTGGCAGCAGGGAACGCTTCTACCCAGTTGGAAAATACATCAATACAAACTAACACATATTTCAAATTCCTACAGGGTGGTAACTGTATGAAATCGATTTGTATTACCTGAAAAGGTCCATCTGTAGGAGAGATATGGGATGGCTCTGTTGGTATTGTCTTTCCAATATTCTTCCTCAAGCAAGTAAAACATGTCATTGCTCTCTTACCTGCATGAGAAGAGAATCCTGGCGCACACCAGTAGGCTCTCATCAGCCTGCACATAGATGAGTCAGACCGTGTGCCACCTCAGCTAGACTTGGAAGGTATGCTCTGGGGGCTACTGGCTTACCGTGTCCACCTGTCCACAGTCCTGAGGACTCCTGGCCATACCCCTTTGTCCTCCAGACTGCCTTTTCCTGTAGGGAACACAAATTTTTCGTTTTAATTTACTATCGTGTGTTATCAGTTGTGTGAAGTAGACTGTCTCTGGATGAGAGGAGAGAGGGGAAAAAAATAAGAATTTACTCACCGGTAATTCTGTTTCTCGTAGTCCGTAGTGGATGCTGGGAACTCCGTAAGGACCATGGGGAATAGCGGGCTCCGAAGGAGGCTGGGCACTCTAGAAAGATCTTAGACTACCTGGTGTGCACTGGCTCCTCCCACTATGACCCTCCGCCAAGCCTCAGTTAGGTACTGTGCCCGGACGAGCGTACACAATAAGGAAGGATTTTGAATCCCGGGTAAGACTCATACCAGCCACACCAATCACACCGAACAACTCGTGATATGAAACACAGTTAACAGTATGAAACGATAGAGCCTCTCAACAGATGGCTCAACAATAACCCGATTTAGTTAACAATAACTATGTACAAGTATTGCAGATAGACCGCACTTGGGATGGGCGCCCAGCATCCACTACGGACTACGAGAAACAGAATTACCGGTGAGTAAATTCTTATTTTCTCTAACGTCCTAGTGGATGCTGGGAACTCCGTAAGGACCATGGGGATTATACCAAAGCTCCCAAACGGGCGGGAGAGTGCGGATGACTCTGCAGCACCGAATGAGAGAACTCCAGGTCCTCCTCAGCCAGGGTATCAAATTTATAGAATTTTGCAAACGTGTTTGCCCCTGACCAAGTAGCTGCTCGGCAAAGTTGTAAAGCCGAGACCCCTCGGGCAGCCGCCCAAGATGAGCCCACCTTCCTTGTGGAATGGGCATTGACAGATTTAGGCTGTGGCAGGCCTGCCACAGTATGTGCAAGCTGAATTGTACTACAAATCCAACGAGCAATAGTCTGCTTAGAAGCAGGAGCACCCAGCTTGTTGGGTGCATATAGGATAAACAGCGAGTCAGATTTTCTGACTCCAGCCGTCCTGGAAACATATATTTTCAGGGCCCTGACAACGTCTAGCAACTTGGAGTCCTCCAAATCCTTAGTAGCCGCAGGCACCACAATAGGCTGGTTCAGGTGAAACGCTGACACCACCTTAGGGAGAAACTGGGGACGAGTCCTCAATTCTGCCCTATCCATATGAAAAATCAGATAAGGGCTTTTACATGATAAAGCCGCCAATTCTGACACTCGCCTGGCTGATGCCAGGGCCAATAACATGACCACTTTCCACGTGAGATATTTCAGATCCACGGTTTTTAGTGGCTCAAACCAATGTGATTTCAAGAAATTCAACATCACGTTGAGATCCCACGGTGCCACAGGAGGCACAAATGGGGGCTGAATATGCAGCACTCCTTTCACAAATGTCTGAACTTCAGGTACTGAAGCTAGTTCCTTTTGAAAGAAAATCGACAGAGCCGAGATCTGTACTTTAATGGAGCCTAGTTTTAGGCCCATATTCACTCCTGCTTGCAGGAAATGCAGAAATCGACCCAGTTGAAATTCCTCTGTTGGGGCCTTTTTGGCCTCGCACCATGCAACATATTTCCGCCATATGCGGTGATAATGTTTTGCCGTAACATCTTTCCTGGCTTTAATAAGCGTAGGAATGACTTCCTCCGGAATGCCCTTTTCCTTCAGGATCCGGCGTTCAACCGCCATGCCGTCAAACGCAGCCGCGGTAAGTCTTGGAACAGACAGGGGCCCTGCTGTAGCAGGTCCTGTCTGAGCGGCAGGGACCAAGGGTCCTCTGAGATCATCTCTTGAAGTTCCGGGTACCACGCTCTTCTTGGCCAATCCGGAACCACGAGAATTGTGTTTACTCCTCGCTTTCTTATTATTCTCAGTACCTTTGGTATGAGAGGTAGAGGAGGGAACACATACACTGACCGGTACACCCACGGTGTCACTAGGGCGTCCACCGCTATCGCCTGAGGGTCTCTTGACCTGGCGCAATACTTCTCTAGTTTTTTGTTTATGCGGGACGCCATCATGTCCACCTGTGGACGACCCCATTGATTTACAATCATTTGGAAGACTTCTGGATGAAGTCCCCACTCTCCCGGGTGGAGGTCGTGCCTGCTGAGAAAGTCTGCTTCCCAGTTGTCCACTCCCGGGATGAACACTGCTGACAGTGCTAGTACATGATTCTCCGCCCATAGGAGAATTTTTGTGGCTTCTGCCATCGCCGTCCTGCTTCTTGTGCCGCCCTGTCGATTCACATGGGCGACTGCAGTGATGTTGTCTGACTGGATCAGCACCGGCTGGTGTAGGAGCAGGGATTTTGCTTGACTTAGGGCATTGTAAATGGCCCTTAGTTCCAGAATATTTATGTGAAGGGCAGTCTCCTGACTTGACCATAGTCCCTGGAAATTTCTTCCCTTTGTGACTGCCCCCCAGCCTCGTAGGCTGGCATCCGTGGTCACCAGGACCCAGTCCTGTATGCCGAATCTGCGGCCCTCCAGAAGATGAGCACTGTTCAGCCACCACAGAAGAGACACCCTGGTTCGTGGAGACAGGGTTATTAAACGATGCATCTGAAGATGCGATCCGGACCACTTGTCCAACAGGTTCCACTGAAAGATTCTGGCATGGAACCTGCCGAATGGAATTGCTTCGTAAGAAGCTACCATCTTTCCCAGGACCCGCGTGCAGTGATGCACCGATACCTGTTTTGGTTTTAGGAGGTCTCTGACTAGAGAAGACAACTCCCTGGCTTTCTCCTCCGGGAGAAACACTTTTTTCTGGGCCGTGTCCAGAATCATTCCCAGGAACATTAGACGTGTCGTGGGGACCAGCTGTGACTTTGGGATATTCAGAATCCAACCGTGCTGGCTCAGCACTTCCTGAGATAGTGCTACTCCCACTAACAACTGTTCCTTGGATCGTGCCTTTATTAGGAGATCGTCCAAGTATGGGATAATTAAAACTCCCTTTTTTCGAAGGAGTATCATCATTTCCGCCATAACCTTGGTAAATACCCTCGGTGCCGTGGAGAGTCCAAACGGCAGCGTCTGGAATTGGTAATGGCAATCCTGTACCACAAATCTGAGGTACTCCTGGTGAGAATTGTAAATGGGGACATGCAGGTAAGCATCCTTGATGTCCAGGGATACCATGTAATCCCCCTCGTCCAGGCTTGCAATAACCGCCCTGAGCGATTCCATCTTGAACTTGAATTTTTTTATGTATGTGTTCAAGGACTTCAAATTTAGAATGGGTCTCACCGAACCGTCCGGTTTCGGTACCACAAATAGTGTGGAATAGTAACCCCGGCCTTGTTGAAGTAGGGGTACCTTGATTATCACCTGCTGGGAATACAGCTTGTGAATTGCCGCTAGCACTGCCTCCCTGTCTGAGGGAGCAATCGGCAAGGCGGATTTTAGGAAACGGCGGGGTGGAATCGCCTCGAATTCCAGCCTGTATCCCTGAGATACTATTTGAAGGATCCAGGGATCCACCTGTGAGCGAACCCACTGATCGCTGAAATTCCTGAGGCGGGCCCCCACCGTACCTGGCTCCGCTTGTGAAGCCCCACCGTCATGCGGCGGACTTGGAAGAGGAAGCGGGGGAGGACTTTTGTTCCTGGGAACCTGCTGTTTGCTGCAGCCTTTTTCCCCTGCCTCTGCCTCTTGACAGAAAAGACCTTCCTTTTCCCCGCTTGTTTTTCTGGGATCGAAAGGACTGAACCTGATAAAATGGCGCCTTCTTAGGCTGTGAGGGGACATGGGGTAAAAATGCTGACTTCCCAGACGTTGCTGTGGAAACTAGGTCGGAGAGACCATCCCCAAATAATTCCTCCCCTTTATAAGGCAAAACTTCGATGTGCCTTTTGGAATCTGCATCTCCAGTCCACTGGCGAGTCCATAAGCATCTCCTAGCAGAGATAGATAGTGCACTTACTTTAGATGCCAGCCGGCAGATTTCCCTCTGTGCATCTCTCATGTATAAGACTGAGTCTTTTATATGGTCAATTGTTAACAGGATCGTGTCTCTGTCTAGTGTGTCAATATTTTCTGACAGGTTATCTGACCATGCAGCGGCAACACTGCACATCCAAGCTGACGCAATTGCTGGTCTGAGTATAATGCCTGAGTGTGTATAAACAGACTTCAGGATCGCCTCCTGCCTTCTATCAGCAGGTTCCTTAAGGGCGGCCGTATCCTGGGATGGTAGTGCCACCTTTTTTGACAAACGTGTGAGCTCTTTATCCACCCTCGGGGGTGTTTCCCAACGTAACCTATCCTCTGGCGGGAAAGGGAACGCCATTAGTAATTTCTTAGGAATCACCAATTTCTTATCAGGGGAAGCCCACGCTTCTTCACACACTTCATTTAATTCATCTGACGGGGGAAAAACTACAGGTAGTTTTTTCTCCCCAAACATAATACCCTTTTTTGTGGTACCTGGATGTAAATCAGAAATATTTAACACCTCTTTCATTGCCTCAATCATGCAGCGAATGGCCTTAACGGGCATTAAATTTGACTCATCGTCGTCGACACTGGCGTCAGTATCCGTGTCGACATCTACTTGTGCCACCTGAGATAACGGGCGTTTTAGAGCCCCTGATGACTTTTGAGACCCTTGGACAGGCACGAGCTGAAGACTCGGCTGTCCCACAGTCGGCATGTCGTCAAATTTTTTATGTAAGGAGTCTATACGTGCACTCATTTCTTGCCATAATACCATCCACTCAGGTGTCTGCCCCGCAGGGGGTGACATCTCTGCTAAAGGCATCTGCTCCCCCTCCACATCATTATCCTCCTCAAACATGTCGACACAGCCGTACCGACACACTCCACACACACAGGGAATGCTCAAATAGAGGACAGGACCCACAAAAGCCCTTTGGGGGGACAGAGTAAGAGTATGCCAGCACACACCAGAGCGCTATATATATACAGGGACTAACTGAGTTATGTCCCTAATAGCTGCTTATACTGTATACAGTGCCAATTTAGTGCCCCCCCTCTCTTTTCCCTCTTACTGTACTGTAGAAATGCAGGGAAGAGCCAGGGAGCTTCCTTCCAGCCGAGCTGTGAGGGAAAAATGGCGCCAGTGTGCTGAGGAGATAGGCTCCGCCCCTTTTTCGCGGCCTATTCTCCCGCTTTTTTTGGGATTCTGGCAGGGGTATTTACCTCATATATAGCCCCAGGGGCTATATATTGAGGTATTTTAGCCAGCCAAGGTGTTTTTATTGCTGCCTCAGGGCGCCCCCCCCCCAGCGCCCTGCACCCTCAGTGACCGGAGTGTGAAGTGTGTATGAGGAGCAATGGCGCACAGCTGCAGTGCTGTGCGCTACCTTGGTGAAGACAGGATGTCTTCATGCCGCCGATTTTCCGGACCATCTTCCTGCTTCTGGCTCTGTAAGGGGGACGGCGGCGCGGCTCCGGGACCGAACATCAAGGCTGGGCCTGCGGTCGATCCCTCTGGAGCTAATGGTGTCCAGTAGCCTAAGAAGCCCAATCCGGCTGCAAGCAGGCGAGTTCGCTTCTTCTCCCCTTAGTCCCTCGCTGCAGTGAGCCTGTTGCCAGCAGGTCTCACTGAAAAAAACAAATTCTAAGACTATAACTTTCTAAGAGCTCAGGAGAGCCCCTAGTGTGCATCCAACCTCGGCCGGGCACGAAATCTAACTGAGGCTTGGAGGAGGGTCATAGTGGGAGGAGCCAGTGCACACCAGGTAGTCTAAGATCTTTCTAGAGTGCCCAGCCTCCTTCGGAGCCCGCTATTCCCCATGGTCCTTACGGAGTTCCCAGCATCCACTAGGACGTTAGAGAAATAGTAAATAAAAAGAAAATGTCAGGTTTGGCATTCACCAACAGACTGTCACACCATCATACATATCGGTGTCTGTGCACAGTCTCCCTTTACCAGTATTCTCATTCTTCACCCTTTGTGCATGACCAGGCACACTGCATTAATACTGGTGTCCTTATGTCCTTATGCTGGTGAGATATACTGGATTTGGGCAGAGCTCTGAAGGACCGAGTAGGCATGTGGCGTTTGAACTGTGATCGGGTCCATGTATTGTACCCTCGTGTTGGTGAACGTAAGAGATGAGGAGGAAACTTTGAAGAAAAATCACATAGAAATTAGTAACAGGCAAGTTTATAGAGGCAAAGAGGATTTTATAAAATTTGACAACTGGATTGGGCACTATGGGGAAGTGATTCTCTACTGTCTATACCCCCTAAAAAAAAATTATATGTGTCATATATCTACTGGGACTATCCCAGCCATCAATCCAGTGTCCTGTCCATCCTAAGTTCGTAGGGAACCCGGTATCTGTGAGATAATTTTCTCTACCTGTGATAGACATGCATCTAGAACAGTGAAATGCAATATTAGTCTTCGTGGGTATCCAACATACTTTGTGCTTTCCTGGGCGGGAGCACGCAATATGTATACCATCTCTAACAAAACTCCTGTTATGTTAATCAGGGGCCATTTCTGCTAGAGAAAGAAGCAAAAGTTTAGAGGCCTCCTCTTAACCCCAGCAAGTTCTGTCAAAAGGGTAAAGTTGCATTTATTCCGTTCTTCCCATTAACCGAATCTGTGTTTTCTATATGGCTCGTGATTCCTTACTATATGTCCCTTGATCCCGTCTAGGTGTTTAATGTGGCTTGTTTTCTCTGTCTAGGGGTCTATATTGACTATGTGTTCTACTATTCCTACAGTCTCTGGCAAAATGCCCTTCCTTTTTACAAATGTAACATATTCTAGGTCTTTTCCAAACAGCAGGGGTCTGGGATTTTGGTTGATGAGGCTTTGCTGCAAGAGCCTGTAGACTTATTGTCATCAGCTTCTCCTCCTGTTGTTTTCTACGCCTAGCAATATTCTTGTGATGTTCCATTGCGTAATCTCTAAGACAAGCTACTGTGGCTCCTCTCCAATTAGGCAAAGATGTTTTTACTCTGTCCCTTACTGTCTTATTGAGTCCGTCCATTAGCACAGAGACATCCACCTCCCTGTAATTTGCATCGTTCCCTGTATCTGATACCCCAATGTATCTATCCATTATTTGCAGGGCCCGATGAAAATATTCAGATGCCATTTCATTTTCCCTCTGTTTTATGGAGAAAATTCTTCTCCACTTAACAGTAATGGGGAAACACAACTCTAGTTGCCTGTTAATTCGTTCTATATTCTCCTGCTTGTTTCCGTCAGTCATAGGACTATCCGACTCTAACCTACAATCAGTGATACATTTTTGGGTGTCAATATTAGGGGGTAGGCACGCTTTTATAAGTATCTGCCAATCTTTATTAGCTGGTTCATAAGCATTACCCAGATCTCTGATAAACTTCTGACATCTGGCTAAATACTTCCGGGGATCGGGGAATTCTGAAATGATTGACCGCAGCTCAGCTCTGGGACCGCGGGCAATACATTGCATTATTCCTGGTGAGGATTACTCCCTGACTATCGGTTCCCCCATTGGGAGTTACTATTTCCAAGACAGGATGTAATCCTACCATTCCGTTCCTAATCTGTTTACTGTAAGGTGTTGTTGTCTCTATGCAATGATCCGTCTCACACTTACCGGTAGCTGTGACCTCACCAGTTCTTTCAGTGGGGAACACTGTTACTGCTCTAACTGGATGGATAGGCCCCACCTGAGTTTCCTGCAAGGCGACTGCCTGAATGAGAGCTGCGATTTGGCTAGGTCCTTCATCTTCCTGTGACCTATAACCTTTGAGAGAGTTCAAAACAGGATCCAACTTGCAAAGGTTAGGGTTAATACATTGCTCTTGCATACTACTATCATTTACAGATATACAATTGATTGTAGCTATCTTTTCCCCTTCGACCTGTGTCGGTAATGGTGTGTTCGTGTCCTCATTCCTGCTAGGTTTGGAACCTGCTTTGCGGGTTAGTTCCCTTTGCATTTCCCCCTCTTGTTGCCATAATTTTAAACAATCGTTATGTCTAATCCTTTGTTTTCTGGATTTAAGGAGACATATTTTACTGCTTACATTCTGCAGTACCTCGGGTTCAAAGCTGCCCACCTTAGGGAATGGTACCCTATCTTTGTCAGTCATACGTACCCATTCGTCACAATAAACTTCAGCGTGTGGACCATATTTTCCACACATGATAAACCTTGCTGACCCTTTCGGCCGCAATTCTGACCTTCTCGGTCCTAACTGTTCTGCCTGAGCCCTGCACAAACGTCTCTCACTTGAGCAACTGGCTCCCATATTTGTGGGTCTTTTTAATAACTAAAAAATATTCCCACAAACACCAAAATTCTCAATGTAAGTAGAGGGTGGAAGTATCTCCGAGCGCCTTCCACTCGCTCTCGCCCACGTTGGCCGGTACTACCATACACTGTCGATAGCGAAGGCGATGTACCCAACTTAGGGCTCCTATCAGACCTTACAGCACCGTAATTTCTTTCGGTGGAAGTTCTGTTGGAATATTTTCCTGAGAGAGGCAGCAAAAAATTCCTTTCGGTTTCTTTCAACTGGAATTGTTTGTAGGGTGAAAAACAGAGAAATTAGATAACTATCCTTCACCCTTTACAGTGAAGCCCACCAGGGAGATTTCCCGACGTTATCAAAGAAAAACCACTTTGTCTATACAATCACGTCTGCATATGCTCTTCCACAGCGCATATGACACAGTGGTATCACGTTGTGCTGTGCAGAACACACGGACATGCGATGCAATAGCACAGCCTATAGATACTAGTTATCTATATGCCCTACGATTGCTGTAGACCACTTTGCCTAGACCACTCCAGATCACTTAGTTGTATGGGATCACTAAGACCACTTCAGATCACTTAGACCACTTCAGTTCCTGGGTTCAGCTCCACTCACTCCGCTTTCACTCACTCAAATACGCTTTGTTTTTCTGTACAGAAAATTTTCACTCGTTCCGATTGGCAGCTTTACCCCCAGAGGCAATACAGTTTAAACAAAAGTTTTATACTAATCTGCTTTAGAAACCAGGTAGTTTTGTGCTATTGTAGCATGGCTACTGTCCCACCTTTTAACTAAATGACACTATTGTGTAATTTGTACTTAGCGCCCGCACTCTTACGCACTTTGCGTAAACACGCGACCGTGCGTGTCTTTTACGCTGCGTGCGCAGTCCTGTACTTTGTCCGAGACACGTGTACAAAACCGTACGTCCGCAATTCAACAAACCACACAGTCTCTATAAATGTGAGCAATCCTAACTATAATCGCTCACTTAACACAACACCCAGTTTTTTTTCTGTATAAACCTTTAACGACCGGGCCAGACTTGCATGTTGTGCTTTATATTTACTTCCTTAAACACTTTTATTTTGGTTTTAACTATAGAGCAACAAATGTATCCGGTTTCACACAGATCTAAATGAATGCAATAATCTATCATTTAAATGATATGATTCAGATTGGATAGCTATCTTGCAGAACATACACTGATATAAATATACACATAATTATAATAATATTATATATATGTACCATTCACTGGTCTCCTATGAGACACCTTACCTCTTATTTGCATATCAAAGCTATTTGGTTTTCACTGCTAAAAAAAAAAAGCAGTTACACAGGTTAATTTGCATTTCAATGGCTATCCTCCCTAGTAAGCAGATTCTACAAGTCTTGGAAGGAAAAAAAACAAAACCAACTCTTTCTTTCCTTTTTCTATCTGTGTGCAACCCCCCACTTGATGTAAAGTAATTACGCACAGACAAGAAGGACAGAAAAAAACACTTATCTCACCATTTACTCTCACTAGGCCCAACTGAAACTATTTGTAATTGACTATGGCATGGGTTAAATAAATGCATTGGTAACTCATAATTGGTGCTTGATATGACAAGGGAAACTGATTGTTCTGAGCAGACTGAAAATCAGCTATTTAGAAAATGACCTTCCTAAAATGGCCACTGCTCCTCCCCCTTCCACATCCATGAGGTGTACAAAAGATGGTGGACAGGCCATGTGATTAGTCCAAAATGGAGGACAGACCGTGCGGCTTCCTTTGTCACAAAGAAATCACATATTATACAAGCACCAGAAGTTATTTTAGGCCTGAGTTTAAAAAAAAAAACTATATCAAGACTATGCAGCAACTTTTAAATGTACTTTTAAACCTACTTAACAGATAAACAATCCAATCTGAATCAAACACAATATGACTTATTTGAACTTTGCTTTGCAACAATGTGAGAGGGTATGCAAAGTATCGGTGCACTTTTGTGTACGCTTTTTTTCGCCAAAAAATTCACAGATTTTTAAATAGCTTTTTTCCTGTGTTTTACGGGTTCTACCAGCACCTCTGCAGACCATACAGACCAGACGTCATCTAATCAGCACACAAGTAGGGTTTTCAGTGTTTCCATCGACCAAGAAAAGGTTACGTAGGATACCTTCTTTCCGCCCTTTGCTGATAGATTAAGTCTGCTGTAACCTGTTAGGCTGTGAGTATGTGGAAATCGGACGATGCCCCCAATTGTAAATGCTGATTTACATCCAGGACTAAAAGCAACACTTTAAAAAGACATTTCATACACTTTAAATGGAGCCGCTGCGGTCACTATACTTAATCCTCAACCTACGTACTTATTACACCATTAGTGTACAGAGCCCCGTACCGTGTACGTACTTTGCGTACAAACGCTGCGCTGGCTGTACAAAGTACACTCAGCGCGTACACACCCAAAGATACACCGTGAACCCTTAACAGCTATGCATGCGATAGTAATACACTTTAAACCTTAGCAGGGAAAGGAAAACACGACACCAGATTGTATTTAAAATGCCGGGTTCCGACAACACAACATATTATTACTGAAAGGGGGTTACAATAACAAAGCAGTACAATACAAAAGAATAATGGCTACAGTCAATGGTACATACGTGTTTGGTTTTCGCCGCGCTACCCAGTCTGGTCCTCGGTCATCTAGATAGATAACTTGTAGAGTCTTGTGTGACCAGGCCTGCAGCTGGCTCCTTTTACACTATCTTTCAAAACTTAACACAATGGATACTGTAATCTCTTTGTCCATTGGACACAGGGATGGTCATTTACAGTACAGGAGAGGTAATAGGTTGGTTTGAATAGGTGGGCGATGTCTGTTCCAGATGCACTTGTGGGTGGTCTCCTCTGGGTTCACGCCGCATACCGCACGCCGCATAAAAATAAAAAAGAGCGCTAGGGTGTATGGAACAAAATAATTAAATGTTAGAACTTGCGGCACCTGTAAAAAAAGGGTTGGTTAGTATCAATAATGTTTACACTCTTTTGAGTGAATAATTGGGTAGCAGATGTTACACGGTTTTGTTTGTACGTGGTATGATGGCTCTTACCCCTATCTTTCCCTATTCGGAGTGATGGCTGAGCGGCTGTTAGATGGCGGGCGCTTCCGTTGTTGAGGCCGATGGCAGGGCTCCGGCGTGCTTTACCTCCGCTGCATCCAGCGGGCTGTGGAATGCACGCTGTCAGTCTCTTCCTCTGGCTATGGGTGATGACGTCTTCGTGATGCGGCCAGGCTTGGCCGTGTTTAGCGCTATCCCAGATGAATGTTAGGAGTGTTGAAAGTTCTCCAAATGGCTCCAACGCGTTTCATGCGACAGCAGCGCACTTTTTCAAGGAGTGTAATTAAAAACTATGTTTTTATTTTGGTTATTTATTACTAAGAATACCGGAACTTCCACCCGGAAGTGGTCATGCAATTTAGCGGGAACCACATGTTCCTAAAAAATTCATTAAAAATTATATTAAAATTACTAATACATATTTTCAGGTGCCACAAGTGTACGGTTCTAATAGATTTTAACATATAATGGTCTTATGAGGAAAGAAATATAGTATTATTTTTTATTTTTTTACTATAATAGTAGGTAAGAGTTTATTTTATTCTTACATAAAAAAGGGGAAAAGGGGTTTAATTCATTTATATTTTATACTACACTAAAAGAAAATGGTTTAATTCAATATCTACGTTTAACCCTCTTGGTGTTAAAGTTTTTAGATCGAAGATCCATTTTGTCTCCACTTTTTTTAGTTCTTCTGATATGTCTCCTCCCCTCCAGTTTTTTTCTTCTTTTTTGATGACCAAGAATTTCATTCCAGCTGGATTTCTGTTGTGTACCTCCGAAAAGTGTTTTGATACATTATGAGTTGCTAATCCTCTTTTTATATTATTGATGTGTTCCGCAAATCTGACTTTGGCTGTTCTTTTTGTTTGTCCAATGTATTGTATTGTATTGTATTGTAATTTGCAAGGACACTCTAAAAGGTAGACGACTGAAAAGAGAGTAGCTACACGCTGTTCTTTAATCTTCATTCTGGTAATTGAGCCATTTCTACTATCCTTTGCACCATCATTTGGGTGTCACTTCTGGGAGGAGGCACGAGGCACCGATTTGTTCATTTACTATTTTTTCTTTGGTAATTACATAAAATCTCACATTAAGGATTCCTAAAAGGGTGTGGCTCATCTATTTTCATTTGAGCATATAGGAAATCTATTTCAAACGTACTATACCATATAGTTTTCTATTTATTTTTGTATAAACTTGTGGAAGATCGGAGATTCATCTGACAGAAGACTTTCCCAGGACGGAGCCCCTGGAGGATTGTACATCGCCTTGATATATAAGAGCTAAGGGAAGTCTCCTATTTTTATAGAGTTAGCGCCTGTACATAAATTGCTTACCATACACACATTTCCAGAATCAGGGTTTTTGGAGAAATTCCCCTATTAGCAATTTTTTACGGGCAGCCAACAAAAGCGCACATTAGGACATACCAACACCACTCCATACATTCTTTAGGGTTTCGTCCAATTGTAAAATATGCCAATGTTTTCTGATCATATTTTCTATTTGTGCTGTATTGCTAGTAAATTGGGTAATGAAAGGTAGCTCAATCTTGGTTTCCTGTTTTTCTCTATATTTAATAAGTTCTTTTCTGTCAGTGTCGGTTAATCTTAGAATGTGTTTTTGAATTTCAAAATCTGAATAGCCTTTTTCTATTAAATTGTTTTTAAGTCTTTCGCTTTGTAATTTGAAGTTATCATCGTCCGTGCAATTTCTACGAATTCTTTGCATTTGCCCACCCGGTATGTTTCTGATCCAATTTCTATGATGGTTGCTGCTTGTTGGGAGTGTATTGTTTCCATTTACTTCCTTGAAATGAGTACGGGTTTTGAGGAGTTGATTTTCTATGTAGATTTCTAAGTCTAAAAATATCACCTGTTGTTTACTGGTTGTAGTTGTGAATTCGAGATTTAGTTGATTGTCATTAATATAGTTGATGAATCTCTGTAGGTTTTCTTCAGGTCCGTCCCAGACAAAAATTACATCGTCTATGTATCTGTGCCAACATACTAAACCCTCTGTGAATGGATTTTTTATCCAAATTTTGTCATCTTCCCATTTTGAGATGAACAAATTGGCGTAGCTAGGGGCCAGTGATGTAACCATGGTGGTCCCACATTTTTGGAGATAGAACTTTTCATCGTACCAAAAATAATTGTGGGTTAGTATGAAGTCTATATTTGCCATGATGAAGTTCACTTGTCGGGTAGGTAATTCAGTTTGAGTGGAGAGATAATGTCTAGTGTGTTCACATCCCATTTCATGCGAAATGCAAGTGTATAGGGACTTGACATCTGCTGTGCCCAATGTGTATGTTGATTTCCATTCTAATTTTTCTATGATTTGTAGTATATGGATTGTGTCCTTTAAATAACTTTTTTGCTGTTTAACTAAATTCTGAAGAAAAAAATCTGTATATTTTGATAATTTATTCCAGAAATAATTGGTCGTCCTGGTGGTTGTGTTAAATGTTTGTGGATTTTGGGCAAAAAGTAAAAGGTAGGAATCTTTGGGTTCTGTTGTTTCAGGAAGTCCAGTTCTTTTTTGGTAATAATTCCTAATTGGAATCCTTCCTCTAGGTGATCATGCAGTTCTTTTGCAAACCTCTCGGTTGGGTTTTGATCTAGAACGATGTAGGTTTCTATGTCCCCCAACAATCGTTCTGCATCTTCTTCATATTGTTCTTTTTGCATGATCACGATTCCTCCGCCTTTGTCGGCGGGCTTAATGACTATTGTTTCATCTTTTTTCAGTTCTTTCAGTGCTGTACATTCTCCTTTTGTTAAATTGTGTTTTATTTTTTGTTTTTGTGGAATTTTTTCAATTTCTTCTTCCATCAACTTTTGAAAGGTGTTAATGAATGGACTTTTGCAATGTACCGGATTGAAAACGGATGTAGGTTTATACTATGTATGTTGATATTGCTCGATGGGGTGTTCTATTGTAGTTTCTGTATTTTGAAAAAACTTTTTTATGCTTAATTTCCTGATGAATTTTTGAAGGTCTATGTATAATTTGAAATTGTCTATTTTTGAATGTGGAGCAAATTTGAGTCCTTTTTTTTAGCAGTTGCATTTGAGGCACAGTTAATTCCTTTTTGCTTAAATTGAATATTGTAGTTTTTGATTCTATGGCTTTATTTATCTTCTTGTTTCGTATTCCTCCTCTAGTTCCCCGTTTCTTAGTTCTCTGTGTTTTTTTACTCTTTTGTTCAGTGGTGATGTGGTGTAATTGGGTGGTTTCTTCATGATATGGCTGTTCTCTAAAAAAACTTCGAAGTCTTCATCTGAGGAATCTTCATCGGTGTTATCACAATGGTTCCTTTTTATTGATTGTTTTCTATTTCCATTTTGTTGTGAGGTACCTTGATTAGACTCTTTTTCTTGATTTTTCCTTTGAATTTCTTTAATCAGTGTTGTAAATTGTTCTTCATCTTCTTTTATTGCTGTTCTGTATCCTTAATTGAATGAGTTTTGATAAGTGAAATTTCTATAATTGTAGGGTTTGTATTCTCTTTGTCCTCTGTACACGGGTCTTTGATGGATCAGTGGTCTTTTTTCTTCTATTTTTTTGAATTGTTGGGGTTTGTAGATGGAAGGTTTTCTTTCATATTTATTGTCTGTATATGTGAATTTTCTTCCCCGATTTTGTAAAGGTTTGATTATTTGGATGGTTCTTTTTTCATTTTGGAATTTCTTATAGGTGTGTTGTTCGTCCATATCCCTTTTAAATTTCTTTTGTTTTTGGTTAATTATGTTCCCTTCCAGTTTGCTTATTTTTTCATTGGTCATCTTCATTAATTTACCAAAATCCTCCAGTTTAGACAGAGATTCAAATCTTTTTTCATAAATCTGTATATTTTCATTGATTTTATTCAATGACAATTCTCTGTCCTTCACTATTAATTTCATTAAATTTTGAGAACAGGTATCCAGTATTTGGTTCCATTGTTCATAAAAATCGGTCTGTAAGGGGTCAAAGGTGGCATTTTTTTGCATTCTAAGACCTCTGGGAATCATATTATTTTCCAAATACTTTTTTAATGTGGTAATTTCCCACCATTGTTTAGTTTCTTGGGTATATAGCTTTCCTAATTTTAGAAAATGGCTACAGAACCTTTCCTCCTCTATGGGTGGGTCTATTGGAACGTTGGTTGTGGAAAATACAGCTTCTATATTATATCTGTTATTATTATGTCATAAATGAATGGATTTGTATTGTGTCATTTTAGCAGCAGCAATTAATGGCAGAATATATGAAACAAAGATAATGCTGCGCTTGTTATAAGCAGCTCTTATAAAAATGGTACTTATTAAAAATAAAAAAGAGCGCTAGGGTGTATGGAACAAAATAATTAAATGTTAGAACTTGCGGCACCTGTAAAAAAAGAGTTGGTTAGTATCAATAATGTTTACACTCTTTTGAGTGAATAATTGGGTAGCAGATGTTACACGGTTTTGTTTGTATGTGGTATGATGGCTCTTACCCCTATCTTTCCCTATCCGGAGTGATGGCTGAGCAGCTGTTAGATGGCGGCCGCTTCCGTTGTTGAGGCCGATGGCAGGGCTCCAGCGTGCTTTACCTCCGCTGCGTCCAGCGGGCTGTGGAACGCACGCTGTCAGTCTCTTCCTCCGGCTATGGGTGATGACGTCTCCGTGATGCGGCCAGGCTCGGCCGTGTTTAGCGCTATCCTAGATGAATGTTAGGAGTGTTGAAAGTTCTCCAAATGGCTCCAACGTGTTTCATGCGATAGCAGCGCACTTTTTCAAGGAGTGTAATTAAAAACTATGTTTTTATTTTGGTTATTTATTACTAAAAATACCGAAACTTCCGCCCGGAAGTGGTCATGCCATTTAGTGGGAACCACATGTTCCTAAAAAATTCATTAAAAATATATTAAAATTACTAATACAAATTTTCAGGTGCCTGAATATGTAATTATAATATATTTTTATTGAATTTTTTAGGAACATGTGGTTCCTGCTAAATGGCATGACCACTTCCGGGCGGAAGTTCCGGTATTTTTAGTAATAAATAACCAAAATAAAAACATAGTTTTTAATTACACTCCTTGAAAAAGTGCGCTGCTGTCGCATGAAATGCGTTGGTGCCATTTGGAGAACTTTCAACACTCCTAACATTCATCTGGGATAGCGCTAAACACGGCCGAGCCTGGCCGCATCACGGAGACGTCATCACCCATAGCCGGAGGAAGAGACTGACAGCGTGCGTTCCACAGCCCGCTGGACGCAGTGGAGGTAAAGCATGCTGGAGCCCTGCCATCGGCCTCAACAACGGAAGCGGACGCCATCTAACAGCCGCTCAGCCATCACTCCGGATAAGGAAAGATAGGGGTAAGAGCCATCATACCACATACAAACAAAACCGTGTAACATCTGCTACCCAATTATTCACTCAAAAGAGTGTAAACATTATTGATACTAACCAACCCTTTTTTTACAGGTGCCGCAATTTCTAACATTTAATTATTTTGTTCCATACACCCTAGCGCTCTTTTTTTATTTTTAATAAGTACCATTTTTATAAGAGCTGCTTATAACAAGCGCAGCATTATCTTTGTTTCATATATTCTGCCATTAATTGCTGCTGCTAAAATGACACAATACAAATCCATTCATTTATTACATAATAATAATAGATATAATATAGAAGCTGTATTTTCCACAACCAATGTTCCAATAGACCCACCCATAGTGGAGGAAAGGTTCTGTAGCCATTTTCTAAAATTAGAAAAGCTATATACCCAAGAAACTAAACAATGGTGGGAAATTACCACATTAAAAAAGTATTTGGAAAATGATATGATTCCCAGAGGTCTTAGAATGCAAAAAAATGCCACCTTTGACCCCTTACAGACCGATTTTTATGAACAATGGAACCAAATACTGGATACTTGTTCTCAAAATTTAATGAAATTAATAGTGAAGGACAGAGAATTGTCATTGAATAAAATCAATGAAAATATACAGATTTATGAAAAAAGATTTGAATCTCTGTCTAAACTGGAGGATTTTGGTAGATTAATGAAGATGACCAATGAAAAAATAAGCAAACTGGAAGGGAACATAATTAACCAAAAACAAAAGAAATTTAAAAGGGATATGGACGAACAACACACCTATAAGAAATCCCAAAATGAAAAAAGAACCATCCAAATAATCAAACCTTTACAAAATCGGGGAAGAAAATTCACATATACAGACAATAAACATGAAAGAAAACCTTCCATCTAAAAACCTCAACAATTCAAAAAAATAGAAGAAAAAAGACCACTGATCCATCAAAGACCCATGTACAGAGGACAAAGAGAATACAAACCCTACAATTATAGAAATTTCACTTATCAAAACTCATTCAATCAAGGATACAGAACAGCAATAAAAGAAGATGAAGAACAATTTACAACACTGATTAAAGAAATTCAAAGGAAAAATCAAGAAAAAGAGTCTAATCAAGGTACCTCACAACAAAATGGAAATAGAAAACAATCAATAAAAAGGAACCATTGTGATAACACCGATGAAGATTCCACAGATGAAGACTTCGAAGTTTTTTTAGAGAACAGCCATATGAAGAAATCACCCAATCACACCACATCACCACTGAACAAAAGAGTAAAAAAACACAGAGAACTAAGAAACGGGGAACTAGAGGAGGAATACGAAACAAGAAGATAAATAAAGTCATAGAATCAAAAACTACAATATTCAATTTAAGCAAAAAGGAATTAACTGTGCCTCAAATGCAACTGCTAAAAAAAGGACTCAAATTTGCTCCACATTCAAAAATAGACAATTTCAAATTATACATAGACCTTCAAAAATTCATCAGGAAATTAAGCATAAAAAAGTTTTTTCAAAATACAGAAACTACAATAGAACACCCCATCGAGCAATATCAACATACACAGTATAAACCTACATCCTTTTTCAATCCGGTACATTGCAAAGGTCCATTCATTAACAGTTTTCAAAAGTTGATGGAAGAAGAAATTGAAAAAATTCCACAAAAACAGAAAATAAAACACAATGTAACGAAAGAAGAATGTACAGCACTGAAAGAACTGAAAAAAGATGAAACAATAGTTATTAAGCCCGCCGACAAAGGCGGAGGAATCGTGATCATGCAAAAAGAACAATATGAAGAAGAAGCAGAACAATTGTTGGGGGACATAGAAACCTACATCGTTCTAGATCAAGACCCAACCGAGAGGTTTGCAAAAGAACTGCATGATCGCCTAGAGGAAGGATTCCAATTAGGAATTATTACCAAAAAAGAACTGGACTTCCTGAAAGAACAGAACCCAAAGATTCCTACCTTTTACTTTTTGCCCAAAATCCACAAACATTTAACACAACCACCAGGACGACCAATTATTTCTGGAAAAAATTCAATTACCTCAAACTTATAAAAATTTACAGATTTTTTTTCTTCAGAATTTAGTTAAACAGCAAAAAAGTTATTTAAAGGACACAATCCATATACTACAAATCATAGAAAAATTAGAATGGAAATCAACATACACATTGGGCACAGCAGATGTCAAGTCCCTATACACTTGCATTTCGCATGAAATGGGATGTGAACACACTAGACATTATCTCTCCACTCAAACTGAATTACCTACCCGACAAGTGAACTTTATCATGGCAAATATAGACTTCATACTAACCCACAATTATTTTTGGTACGATGAAAAGTTCTATCTCCAAAAATGTGGGACCACCATGGTTACATCACTGGCCCCTAGCTACGCCAATTTGTTCGTCTCAAAATGGGAAGATGACAAAATTTGGATAAAAAATCCATTCACAGAGGGTTTAGTATGTTGGCACAGATACATAGACGATGTAATTTTTGTCTGGGACGGACCTGAAGAAAACCTACAGAGATTCATCAACTATATTAATGACAATCAACTAAATCTCGAATTCACAACTACAACCAGTAAACAGCAGGTGATATTTTTAGACTTAGAAATCTACATAGAAAATCAACTCCTCAAAACCCGTACTCATTTCAAGGAAGTAAATGGAAACAATACACTCCCAACAAGCAGCAACCATCATAGAAATTGGATCAGAAACATACCGGGTGGGCAAATGCAAAGAATTCCTAGGAATTGCATGGACGATGATACCTTCAAATCACAAAGCGAAAGACTTGAAAACAATTTCATAGAAAAAGGCAATTCAGAAATTGAAATTCAAAAACACATTCTAAGATTAACCGACACTGACAGAAAAGAACTTATTAACTATAGAGAAAAAGAGGAAACCAAGATTGAGCTACCTTTCATTACCCAATTTACTAGCAATACAGCACCAATAGAAAATATGATCAGAAAACATTGGCATATTTTACAACTGGACGAAACCCTAAAGAAGATCCTACCAGAGAAACCTAGAATTATATATCGACGGGCACAATCACTGAAACAAATGATTGTGAAAAGCCATCTTCACCAAACAGAAAAGAATGGGAATAACCCTACGACGAAAGGTTTCCATCAAAGTTTAAATTGCAAAGCGTGTACTATTAGTGAAAAAACAACAAAAAAACAAACAAGTTTTAAATCCACATCTACAGGAAAAATATATCACATTAATCAATTCCTTAATTGTGGAACAGAAGGAGTCGTCTACCTTTTAGAGTGTCCTTGCAAATTACAATACATTGGACAAACAAAAAGAACAGCCAAAGTCAGATTTGCGGAACACATCAATAATATAAAAAGAGGATTAGCAACTCATAATGTATCAAAACACTTTTCGGAGGTACACAACAGAAATCCAGCTGGAATGAAATTCTTGGTCATCAAAAAAGTAGAAAAAAACTGGAGGGGAGGAGACATATCAGAAGAACTAAAAAAAGTGGAGACAAAATGGATCTTCGATCTAAAAACTTTAACACCAAGAGGGTTAAACGTAGATATTGAATTAAACCCTTTTCTTTTAGTGTAGTATAAAATATAAATTAATTAAACCCCTTTTCCCCTTTTTTATGTAAGAATAAAATAAACTCTTACCTACTATTATAGTAAAAAAATAAAAAATAATACTATATTTCTTCCCTCATAAGACCATTATATGTTAAAATCTATTAGAACCGTACACTTGTGGCACCTGAAAATATGTATTAGTAATTTTAATATATTTTTAATTAATTTTTTAGGAACATGTGGTTCCCGCTAAATGGCATGACCACTTCCGGGCGGAAGTTCCGGTATTTTTAGTAATAAATAACCAAAATAAAAACATAGTTTTTAATTACACTCCTTGAAAAAGTGCGCTGCTATCGCATGAAACACGTTGGAGCCATTTGGAGAACTTTCAACACTCCTAACATTCATCTGGGATAGCGCTAAACACGGTCGAGCCTGGCCGCATCACGGAGACGTCATCACCCATAGCCAGAGGAAGAGACAAACAGCGTGCGTTCCACAGCCCGCTGGACGCAGTGGAGGTAAAGCATGCCGGAGCCCTGCCATCGGCCTCAACAACGGAAGCGGCCGCCATCTAACAGCCGCTCAGCCATCACTCCGGATAGGGAAAGATAGGGGTAAGAGCCATCATACCACGTACAAACAAAACCGTGTAACATCTGCTACCCAATTATTCACTCAAAAGAGTGTAAACATTATTGATACTAACCAACCCTTTTTTTACAGGTGCCACAAGTTCTAACATTTAATTATTTTGTTCCATACACCCTAGCGCTCTTTTTTTACATGTGATTTCTTAGTTTTTTTATTTTTAATAAATTAGCAAAAAAAAATTTAAAAAACTTTTTTCACGTTGTCATTATGGGGTATTGTGTGTAGAATTTTGAGGGGAAAAATGAATTTATTTCTAGAAAATATAGGGGTGCTGCTGGCCTTGTATGTTGTAAAAATTCAGAGGTGCAGTTGTTAAACATTAAAAGCACACTGCTCCTGTATGCTGTAAAATACTGGGTTGCTGCTGGCCATGTATGTTATAAAAATTCAGGGGTGCAGTTAAAAATTAAAAGCACACTGCTGTATACTGTAAAATATAGGGGTGTTGCTGTTTAAATAACATTACACTGGCCATGTATGCTATAAAAAATCAGGGGTGTAGTTGTTAAAAATTAAAAGCACACTGCTCCTGTATGCTATAAAATATAGGGGTGTTCCTGGCCCTGTATGTTGTAAACATTCAGGTGTGCAATTGTTAAAAATTAAAAGCACACTACTCCTGTATGCTGTAAAATATTAGGGTGCTGCGTGCCCTGTATGATGTAAAAATTCAGAGGTGCAATAAAAAATTAAAAGCACACTGCTGTATCCTGTAAAATATAGGGGTGTTGCTGTTCAAATAACATTACACTGACCCAGTATGCTATAAAAATTCAGGGGTGCAGTTGCTAAAAATTAAAAGCACACTGCTCCTGTATGCTGTAAAATATAGGGGTGCTGCTTGCCCTGAATGTTGTAAAAATTCAGGGATGCAGTTAAAAAATAAAAGCACACTACTGTATGCTGTAAAAAAATAGGGATGTTGCTGTTCAAATAACATTACACTGACCCAGTATGCTATCAAAATTCAGGGATGCAGTTGTTAAAAATTAAAAGCACACTGCTCCTGTATGCTGTAAAATATATGGGTGCTGCTTGCCCTGTATGTTGTAAAAATTAAGTGGTGCAGTTGTTAAAAATTAAAAGCACACTGCTCCTGTATTATGTAAAATATTAGGGTGCTGCTGGCCCTGTATTCTGTAAAAATTCGGGGATGCAGTTAAAAGTTAAAAGCACACTGCTGTATGCTGTAAAATATAGGGGTGCTGCTGGCACTGAATGTTGTAAAAATTCAGGGATGCAGTTAAAAATTAAAAGCACACTGCTGTAAGGTATAGCTGACGAGTCCTCTCCTAACCAGGATTCCTCCGGAGGATCCTTGAGTGGTACGCCTACTGCTGCTGCTGCCGCTGCTGTTGTTGCTGCTGGGAGTCGATCGTCATCCCAGAGGCGAAGTCAGAAGACCACTTGTGCTACTTCAACTAAGCAATTGACTGTCCAACAGTCCTTTGTGAGGAAGATGAAATATGACAGCAGTCACCATGTTGCAAAGCGCATTACTGAGACCATAACAACTATGATGGTGTTAGACGTACATCCGGTATCCGCCATTAGTGCAGTGGGATTTAGACAGTTGATGGACATACTGTGTCCCTGGTACTAAATCCCGTCTAGATTCCACTTCACTAGGACTGTACAGGGACATTAAGAAAAGTGTTCTCAGTGTCCTGAAAAATGCAGTTGTACCCAATGTCCACTTAACCACAGACATGTGGACAAGTGGAGCAGGGCAAACTAAGGACTACATGTCTGTGACAGCCCACTGGGTAGATGTATTGCCTCCCGCAGCAACAACAGCAGCGGCACCAGTGGCAGCATCTCAGAAATGCAAACTCGTTCCTATGCAGGCTACGCTGTGTATCACCGGTTTCTGTTAGAGGCACACCGCTGGCAACCTCTTATGGAAACTGAGGGACATCATCGCACAATGGTTTACCCCACTTAGACTTTCCTGGGGATTTGTGATATCGGACAACGCCACCAATATTGTGCGCGCATTACATCTGGGCAAATTCCAACACATCCCATGTTTTGCGCATACAATTAATTTGGTGGTGTAGAATATTTTGAAAAATGAGAGGGGCGTTCAGGAGATGCTGTCGGTGGGCCGAAAAATTGCGGGCGACTTTTGACATTCAGCTACTGCGTGCCGAAGACTGGAGCACCTGCAAACACTTTTGAACCTGCCCTGCCATCACCTTAAGCAAGAGGTGGTAACGAGGTGGAATTCAACACTCTATATGCTTCATCACCTGAAGCAAGAGGTGATAACGAGGAGAAATTCAACAGTCTATATGCTTCAGAGGACGGAGGAGCAGCAAAAGACCATTCAAGCCTATACATCCACCTACGATATAGGCAAAGGAGGGGGAATGCACCTGACTCAAGTGCAGTGGAGAATGATTTCCGTGTTGTGCAAGGTTCTCCAACCCTTCAAACTTGTCACACGTGAAGTCAGTTCAGACGCTGCCAGCTTGAGTCAGGTCATTCCCCTCATCAGGCTTATGCAGAAGCAGCTGGAGAAATTGAAGGAGGCGCTTCCGCTAAGTATGTGGAACTTGTGAATGCATCCCTTCATTCGCTTTGCCAGGATTCAAGGGTGGTCAATCTGTTGAAATCAGAGCACTACATTTTGGCCACTGTGCTCGATCCTAGGTTTAAAGCCTACGTTGTATCTCTCTTTTCAGCAGATACAAGTCTGCAGAGGTGCAAAGACCTGCTGGTGAGAAAATAGTCAACTCAAGCGGAACATGACCCGTCAACAGCTCCTTCTTCATTTTCTCCCGCAACTGGGGCTGCGAGGAAAATTATAAAATTTCCTAGACCACCCACTGGCAGTGATGCAGGGCAGTTAGGAGCAAGTGTTGGCATCTGGTACAGACTGAAGGACCTGCCAATGATTACTGACATGTCTATTGTCACTGTATATGATGCTGTCACCATTGAAAGAATGGTGGAGGATTATATCTCTGACAGCATCCAAGTAGGCATTTCAAACAGTCTGTATGTATACTGGCAGGATGAAGAGGCAATTTGGAGGCCGTTGCACAAACTGGCTTTATTTTACCTAAGTTGCCCCCCCATCCAGTGTGTACTTCGAAAGAGTGCTTAGTGCAGCCGGTAACCTTGTCAGCAATTGGCGTAGGAGGTTACTTACACAAAATGTGGAGAAGATGATGTTCATCAAAATGAATGATTAATTCCTCCAAGAAGACCTTTACCAGCATTTGCCTCAAGAAAGTACACAGGGACCTGTGATGGTGGATTCCAGTGGGGATGAATTAATACTATGTGAGGATGAGGATGTACACACTGAAAGGGGTGAGGAATCGGAGGATGAGGATGACATCTTGCCTCTGTAGAGCCAGTTTGTGCAAGGAGAGATGAATTGCTTCTTTTTTGGTGGGGGGATTAATTGCTTCTTTTTTTGTGGGGGCCCAAACAAACCAATCATTTCAGCTACAGTCGTGTGGCAGACCCTGTCACTGAAATAATGGGTTTGTTAAAGTGTGCATGTCCTGTTTATACAACATAAGGGTGGATGGGAGGGGCAAGGACAATTCCATCTTGCACCTCTTTTTATTTCTTTGCATGTGTCGGCAACCTTGGTGCACCTCTTTTTTTTCTTTGCATGATATGCTCTTTGGGGCCTAGTTTTTAATTCTGCCATCCTGTCTGCCACTGCAGTGCCACTCCTAGATGGGCCACTTTTGTTGCTTAGCTTAGTCATCCAGCGACCTCGGTGCAACCTTTTGGCCTAAAAACAAAATTGTGAGGTGTGAGATGTTCAGAATAGACTGGAAAGGAAATGAGTGGGAATGAATGTTATTGAGGTTAATAATACAATAGAATCAAAATTACTCCCAAATTCTGTGATTTTTAGCTGTTTTTGTGTTTTTTTTCCAAATATCATCCAGATCCAAAAACCAAAACCAAAACCCGAAGTGGTGGTTTTGGCAAAACCAATCCAGATCTAGAACACGAGCGGGGATCCAGATCCAAAACCAAAACACAAAAAGTGCCCGCCGCAGATCTCTAGTAATGCCCTTCTCTTTTCATTTGAAGTTCCTCTAAGAAAAAGGATTCCAGGCAGTGGATGGGACCCCAGATTGTGTCTATGTCATGGACGTGCAGTCAGAGGAGGCAGTGCTTCACCTGTCATAATGACTGAAGAAATACAAAGAAGATATTTATAACACATGTTCTGTTTCATAATTATCTTCTCTGCATTTTTCTAATCATATTTGCTGGGGAAACACAGCCAAATGTGGGTGGGAGGCAGCTGAGAGCGCTGCCTCTCGCTGATAATGATAAAGTGTCTGAGCGGGGGGCAGGCAGGGGGCGGAGCCAAACCGAGGGCAAGAAAAGCCCGTTGAAAAACATAGAGTAGAGGCACCAGGAGATTCCGCCTCAGTGACAGGGGTGTGCCTGTATCCCACTTCGGAGCACGCCCCTCTCAGTGAGGTAGATTTGATTGGTCAGCAGCTCCAGCACTGAGCAGTGTTTCCTACTGTCAGTGCACAGTCCGGCTCTCTTCCTCCCTCCCTCCCTCTCCAGGTGTTGGTTGCATTACAGATGGTGATGTAAGTAGATGAGGGAGCACAATCCTGCACATCTATACCAGCGGCAGGGGGCTCTGGTTCCCAACATTTGGCTGTTACAATCACGTAGGATCCTGCTTCTATCACGTAGGATCAGGCTACTGCTGACAGGGTCAGGGCTGTGGCAGGAGCAGGTTGCATGTCAGTGTCTTCTCCAGCCTTTAGTTTCCCAGACCTCAGATACTACCTGTGGCAGTGGCGGAACTACCACCAATGCAAGCGGTCCCTTGCACTGGAGCCCGTCACTGTGAAGGGGCCCAAAGCCAGCGTGGCATGTAATGAGTCAAACTGACTCATTACATGCCGCCTGCAGCTGCGGGCCGCCGAGGAGGAGAGCGCACTCAGCGCAGGGACACAGTCACGCCACGGGGAGAAGGAGGAGGAGGGAGGGGGACTGGAGCCGCAGCAGCACAATGTGATTGGTGGAGGTGCTGCTTCAGCTGCCCCTCTCCTTCCATATAGTCTGTCCTCCGCCGCTGTGAATGCTGGGATGCGCTTCCCTCATCACAGCAGCGACGGCCAGCCTATGTGGAAGGAGAGGACAGCTGCAGCAGCGCCTCCACCAATTACACTGCGCTGCTGCGGCTCCAGTTCCGAGTCCCCCTACCTCCTCCTCCTTCTCTGCCTGCCCGGGATCATCAACTGCCTGTCTGCATGCACCGAGGAGCCAGTGAGTATAATCTTTTCTTTCTTTCTTTCTTTCTTTCTTTCTTTCTTTCTTTCTTTCTTTCTTTCTTTCTTTCTTTCTTTCTTTCTTAATGTGTAAACAGGGGAACTGTCTGCCATAATGTGTAAAAAGGAGATGCTGTCTGCCGTAATGTGTAAAAAGGGGGACGCTGTTTGCCGTAATGTGTAAAAAGGGGGGCGCTGTCTGCCGTAAAGGGGTAAAAAGGGGGACGCTGTCTGCCGTAATGTGTAAAAAAGGGGGACTGTCTGCCGTAATGTGTAAAAAGGGGGACGCTGTCTGCCGTAATGTGTAAAAAGGGGACGCTGTCTGCCGTAATATGTAAAAAGGGGATGCTGTCTTCCGTAATGTGTAAAAAGGGGACGCTGTCTGCAGTAATGTGTAAAAGGTGGACGCTGTCTGCCGTAATGTGTAAAAAGGGGAATTTGTCCGCCGTAATGTGTAAAATGGGCTCTACCTGGTATAGTGGCGCTACTGTGCGGCGTAATTTGAATAATGGAGACTACTGTGCACCATAATATGAATTGGTATTATTTTGTGGCCACACCTCTTTCCCATGAAGCCACGCTCCTATATTTTTTGCGTGCGCCTACGGTGCGCACTACCCCTATTTTACATTAAGGTGGGGCGCCAATGCCATTTCTTGCACACAGCACTAAAATGTCTAGTTACGGCACTGTTGCTAGGTATACATTTCCCTGGCCCTGAGCAGGTCCCCCTCACCAGATCCTCTCCAGGGGTGAGGGGGTGGACTTGGACGGGATGAAGGGGGCCCCCAAAGCATTTTGTTGCACCTGGGCCCACCGTTCGCTAGTTCCGCCACTGACCTGTGGATGTGACTTACTGATAAGCAGTAGCCCGAGTATATGTCCCTCTCTCGCGCACACACGCTGCAGCAGCAGCACATCCCTGGCAGAGAGTGGGAGGAAAATGGAGGCTGGGGCTCTTCACTAACTTTGCATCATTTGTTAGCGGGTCTGGTTGTTCTGTAGTGCCAGGGATGCTCAATGATGACACTGAGGTCAGGCTCATGCTCCCTCTCTGGGCTTTCACATGCCAGGTTTCTTTGAGACAGGGAAGGATAGCTACTATGGTATTGCCCTCAGTATTCTCCCAAAATATACTGTTTGTGGGCAGACACCTAAAATGCTGGCATCCTTCTTCCTCAGTGTTAAACTCACACAGATACCACAGGAAGGATCCGGGATACCAGCTGTCAGAACACTGATGCTGGAGACCCGACACAGGGGTTAATTTAGGTTACATCGCTGTCGCGATGGGACCGCAATTCACCCTCCGTGGTGCCAATGCACACGTGCAGTGGCCGTCCTGCGCATGCGCACCCACCAAATGTGACCATTGTGGGGGCAGTGTGGGGAAAACAGAGGCGGGTCAGCTGCGTTTTCAGGATGGCTGCATGACATCAGACACAGCCGCTCCGATGTAAAAATGGTGGCAGACCTCCTGCATATGCATCCCTATTTTCTGCGTGGGCAATGCAATCACAATTGTTTTATGATCGCATCGCTGGGCCCGTCAATTAGCATGCTGAGTGGCCTTGCCCTGTGATGGGCGGCCCCCAGCATGCCACAGAGGGGATTGCAAATTCCGTTTTTTAGCAAAATCTGCAATCCGTGCTAAATAACCCCCACTATTTGGAATACCGATACCAGTATCTCGAATAGGTTCACCATCTCAGTGCCGGAATCCCGACAGCCAGGATGCCAAACGACAAGCCAGCAGAACAATGCAGGGAGGGGGGAAGTTAGGTTAAGGCTGCTGGGGGAGGGTTAAGTTTAGGCTGCGTCCCTGGGGGCTTAGGTTTAGGCTGCGGGGAGGGGAGGTTAGAGTTAGGCACTACCCTCGGAGGGTTAGGTTTAGGCTCTAGGGAAGGAGGGTCAGGGTGCCAGGTGGGAAGGTAAGGTAGGTATCTATACTCTGTATACAGACGATCAAGCTGCTGCTGCAGGGACGGAGATGCGGGAGAGGAGCACTGGAGCTCCCAGGAGGACACATCTGTTCTGCTGCTGCTGCCTGGTCGTGCACCTCATAGCACCCAGCAGGGCCGTAACTACATGTGTGCTAGGTGTGCCTGGCACACAGCACAGTCGCCCTGAGGGCGCAACTGGCTGCATCCCCATTCCAAGGGGACTTTAGTCAGCGGCATTGTATTGAGTCAGACTGACTCATTACAAACCGCCTGAGCTAGGAGAGGAGCAGCAGCTCCGGGGACAGTGGAGAAGGAGGAGGAGGGAGGGGTACTCGGGAGCCGCAGCAGTGCACTGTAATTGGTTGTGGCGCAGCTGCAGCTGTCCCTCTCCTTCCACATAGGCTGTCCGTCGCCGCTGTGAATGCTGGGATGAGGGAAGAACATCCCATCATTCACAGCTCCGGCTCCCGAGTCCCTCTCCCTCCTCCTTCTCCCCTGCCCGGGATCTGCCTGACTGCCTGCACCGAGGAGACTGTCTACCGTTATGTGTAAAAAGGGGGACTGTCTGTCGTAATGTGTAAAAAGGGGGACTGTCTGCCATAATGTGTAGATAGTGGGACTCTGCCATAATGGTGGTCATTCCCAGTTGATCGCTAGCTGCCGTTGTTCGTAGCGCAGCGATCAGGCTAAAAATCGGCATTTCTGCGCATGCGTATGGGTGCATGCGCGGCGTACTTTCACAACAAACTAGTTTTACACAAGGTCTAGCGGCACTTTTCTGTCGCTCTGTTGATCGGTGAATGATTGACAGGAAAGGGGTGTTTCTGGGAGGAAACTGACCGTTTTCCAGGAGTGTGCTAAAAAACGCAGGCGTGCCTGTGGAAACGGGGGAGTGGCTGGCCGAACGCAGGGCGTGTATGTGACGTCAAAACAGGAACTAAATAGTCTGAAGTGATCGCAAGGTAGGAGTAGGTCTGCAGCTACTCAGAAACTGCATGAAAATATTTTGCCGCAGTTCCGCGAACCTTTCGTTCGCACTTCAGCTAAGCTAAGATACACTCTCAGAGGGCAGCGGCTTAGCGTTTGCACTGCTGCTAAAAGCAGCTAGCGAGCGATCAACTCGGAATGAGGGCCCATGTGTAAAAAGGGGGACTGTCTGCAGTAATGTGTAAAAAGGGGACTCTACCGGCCGTAATGTGTAAAAGGGGCTCATGGTGTGGTGGCGCTACTGTGCGGCGTAATTTGAATAATGGAGATTACTGTTCTCCGTAATATGAATTGGTATTATTTTGTGGCCACATCCCTTCTCCATGAAGCCATGCCCCTATATTTTTGACGCGCGCCTATTTGCATAGGGTGGGGGGGCGCCGATGCTGTTTCTTCCATACAGCGCTAAAATGTCTAGTTACGGCACTGGCACCCAGCACATCATACACAGTATAGATCTGCCCAGGGCTGGCTGCATCAGTGACTGTGCTGTGATTTAACCCCCAGCGGACATGGACGTCACTGCACTGAAGCTGGAGGCGCTGAAGTTCACAAAGCTGTGTTCTACTACAAGGAATAATCCCAGCCCCCGCTGCCTTACCCTGTACACTGCAGCATACACCTGCGTGTGGCGAGCTGCATTACATCACTTACCCATGTTGCTGTACACTGTATATAGATCATGTATGTTGTGTGACAGTAAGCTCCTGTCCCCATTAGAGATGAGCGCCTGAAATTTTTCGGGTTTTGTGTTTTGATTTTGGGTTCGGTTCCGCGGCCGTGTTTTGGGTTCGAACGCGTTTTGGCAAAACCTCACCGAATTATTTTTGTCGGATTCGGGTGTGTTTTGGATTCGGGTGTTTTTTTCCAAAAACACTAAAAAACAGCTTAAATCATAGAATTTGGGGGTCATTTTGATCCCAAAGTATTATTAACCTCAAAAACCATAATTTACACTCATTTTCAGTCTATTCTGAATACCTCACACCTCACAATATTATTTTTAGTCCTAAAATTTGCACCGAGGTCGCTGTGTGAGTAAGATAAGCGACCCTAGTGGCCGACACAAACACCGGGCCCATCTAGGAGTGGCACTGCAGTGTCACGCAGGATGTCCCTTCCAAAAAACCCTCCCCAAACAGCACATGACGCAAAGAAAAAAAGAGGCGCAATGAGGTAGCTGTGTGAGTAAGATTAGCGACCCTAGTGGCCGACACAAACACCGGGCCCATCTAGGAGTGGCACTGCAGTGTCACGCAGGATGGCCCTTCCAAAAAACCCTCCCCAAACAGCACATGACGCAAAGAAAAAAAGAGGCGCAATGAGGTAGCTGACTGTGTGAGTAAGATTAGCGACCCTAGTGGCCGACACAAACACCGGGCACATCTAGGAGTGGCACTGCAGTGTCACGCAGGATGTCCCTTCCAAAAAACCCTCCCCAAACAGCACATGACGCAAAGAAAAAAAGAGGCGCAATGAGGTAGCTGTGTGAGTAAGATTAGCGACCCTAGTGGCCGACACAAACACCGGGCACATCTAGGAGTGGCACTGCAGTGTCACGCAGGATGTCCCTTCCAAAAAACCCTCCCCAAACAGCACATGACGCAAAGAAAAAAAGAGGCGCAATGAGGTAGCTGTGTGAGTAAGATTAGCGACCCTAGTGGCCGACACAAACACCGGGCCCATCTAGGAGTGGCACTGCAGTGTCACGCAGGATGTCCCTTCCAAAAAACCCTCCCCAATCAGCACATGATGCAAAGAAAAAGAAAAGAAAAAAGAGGTGCAAGATGGAATTATCCTTGGGCCCTCCCACCCACCCTTATGTTGTATAAACAAAACAGGACATGCACACTTTAACCAACCCATCATTTCAGTGACAGGGTCTGCCACACGACTGTGACTGATATGACGGGTTGGTTTGGACCCCCCCCAAAAAAGAAGCAATTAATCTCTCCTTGCACAAACTGGCTCTACAGAGGCAAGATGTCCACCTCATCTTCACCCTCCGATATATCACCGTGTACATCCCCCTCCTCACAGATTATCAATTCGTCCCCACTGGAATCCACCATCTCAGCTCCCTGTGTACTTTGTGGAGGCAATTGCTGCTGGTCAATGTCTCCGCGGAGGAATTGATTATAATTCATTTTAATGAACATCATCTTCTCCACATTTTCTGGATGTAACCTCGTACGCCGATTGCTGACAAGGTGAGCGGCGGCACTAAACACTCTTTCGGAGTACACACTTGTGGGAGGGCAACTTAGGTAGAATAAAGCCAGTTTGTGCAAGGGCCTCCAAATTGCCTCTTTTTCCTGCCAGTATAAGTACGGACTGTGTGACGTGCCTACTTGGATGCGGTCACTCATATAATCCTCCACCATTCTATCAATGTTGAGAGAATCATATGCAGTGACAGTAGACGACATGTCCGTAATCGTTGTCAGGTCCTTCAGTCCGGACCAGATGTCAGCATCAGCAGTCGCTCCAGACTGCCCTGCATCACCGCCAGCGGGTGGGCTCGGAATTCTGAGCCTTTTCCTCGCACCCCCAGTTGCGGGAGAATGTGAAGGAGGAGATGTTGACAGGTCGCGTTCCGCTTGACTTGACAATTTTGTCACCAGCAGGTCTTTCAACCCCAGCAGACCTGTGTCTGCCGGAAAGAGAGATCCAAGGTAGGCTTTAAATCTAGGATCGAGCACGGTGGCCAAAATGTAGTGCTCTGATTTCAACAGATTGACCACCCGTGAATCCTTGTTAAGCGAATTAAGGGCTGCATCCACAAGTCCCACATGCCTAGTGGAATCGCTCCGTGTTAGCTCCTCCTTCAATGCCTCCAGCTTCTTCTGCAAAAGCCTGATGAGGGGAATGACCTGACTCAGGCTGGCAGTGTCTGAACTGACTTCACGTGTGGCAAGTTCAAAGGGCATCAGAACCTTGCACAACGTTGAAATCATTCTCCACTGCACTTGAGACAGGTGCATTCCACCTACTATATCGTGCTCAATTGTATAGGCTTGAATGGCCTTTTGCTGCTCCTCCAACCTCTGAAGCATATAGAGGGTTGAATTCCACCTCGTTACCACTTCTTGCTTCAGATGATGGCAGGGCAGGTTCAGTAGTTTTTGGTGGTGCTCCAGTTTTCTGTACGTGGTGCCTGTACGCCGAAAGTGTCCCGCAATTCTTCTGGCCACCGACAGGATCTCTTGCACGCCCCTGTCGTTTTTTAAAAAATTCTGCACCACCAAATTCAAGGTATGTGCAAAACATGGGACGTGCTGGAATTGGCCCAGATTTAATGCACACACAATATTGCTGGCGTTGTCCGATGCCACAAATCCACAGGAGAGTCCAATTGGGGTAAGCCATTCCGCGATGATCTTCCTCAGTTGCCGTAAGAGGTTTTCAGCTGTGTGCGTATTCTGGAAAGCGGTGATACAAAGCGTAGCCTGCCTAGGAAAGAGTTGGCGTTTGCGAGATGCTGCTACTGGTGCCGCCGCTGCTGTTCTTGCGGCGGGAGTCCATACATCTACCCAGTGGGCTGTCACAGTCATATAGTCCTGACCCTGCCCTGCTCCACTTGTCCACATGTCCGTGGTTAAGTGGACATTGGGTACAGCTGCATTTTTTAGGACACTGGTGACTCTTTTTCTGAGGTCTGTGTACATTTTCGGTATCGCCTGCCTAGAGAAATGGAACCTAGATGGTATTTGGTACCGGGGACACAGTACCTCCAACAAGTCTCTAGTTGGCTCTGCAGTAATGATGGATACCGGAACCACGTTTCTCACCACCCAGGATGCCAAGGCCTCAGTTATCCGCTTTGCAGTAGGATGACTGCTGTGATATTTCATCTTCCTCGCAAAGGACTGTTGAACAGTCAATTGCTTACTGGAAGTAGTACAAGTGGGCTTACGACTTCCCCTCTGGGATGACCATCGACTCCCAGCGGCAACAACAGCAGCGCCAGCAGCAGTAGGCGTTACACGCAAGGATGCATCGGAGGAATCCCAGGCAGGAGAGGACTCGTCAGACTTGCCAGTGACATGGCCTGCAGGACTATTGGCATTCCTGGGGAAGGAGGAAATTGACACTGAGGGAGTTGGTGGGGTGGTTTGCGTGAGCTTGGTTACAAGAGGAAGGGATTTACTGGTCAGTGGACTGCTTCCGCTGTCACCCAAAGTTTTTGAACTTGTCACTGACTTATTATGAATGCGCTGCAGGTGACGTATAAGGGAGGATGTTCCGAGGTGGTTAACGTCCTTACCCCTACTTATTACAGCTTGACAAAGGGAACACACGGCTTGACACCTGTTGTCCGCATTTCTGGTGAAATACCTCCACACCGAAGAGCTGATTTTTTTGGTATTTTCACCTGGCATGTCAACGGCCATATTCCTCCCACGGACAACAGGTGTCTCCCCGGGTGCCTGACTTAAACAAACCACCTCACCATCAGAATCCTCCTGGTCAATTTCCTCCCCAGCGCCAGCAACACCCATATCCTCCTCATCCTGGTGTACTTCAACACTGACATCTTCAATCTGACTATCAGGAACTGGACTGCGGGTGCTCCTTCCAGCACTTGCAGGGGGCGTGCAAATGGTGGAAGGCGCATGCTCTTCACGTCCAGTGTTGGGAAGGTCAGGCATCGCAACCGACACAATTGGACTCTCCTTGTGGATTTGGGATTTCAAAGAACGCACAGTTCTTTGCGGTGCTTTTGCCAGCTTGAGTCTTTTCAGTTTTCTAGCGAGAGGCTGAGTGCTTCCATCCTCATGTGAAGCTGAACCACTAGCCATGAACATAGGCCAGGGCCTCAGCCGTTCCTTGCCACTCCGTGTGGTAAATGGCATATTGGCAAGTTTACGCTTCTCCTCCGACAATTTTATTTTAGGTTTTGGAGTCCTTTTTTTTCTGATATTTGGTGTTTTGGATTTGACATGCTCTGTACTATGACATTGGGCATCGGCCTTGGCAGACGACGTTGCTGGCATTTCATCGTCTCGGCCATGACTAGTGGCAGCAGCTTCAGCACGAGGTGGAAGTGGATCTTGATCTTTCCCTAATTTTGGAACCTCAACTTTTTTGTTCTCCATATTTTATAGGCAGAACTAAAAGGCACCTCAGGTAAACAATGGAGATGGATGGATTGGATACTAGTATACAATTATGGACGGACTGCCACGGTTAGGTGGTATAAAAAAAACACGGTTAGGTGGTATATAATACAATTATGGATGGACGGACTGCCTGCCGAGTGCCGACACAGAGGTAGCCACAGCCGTGAACTACCGCACTGTACACTGGTTGATAAAGAGATAGTAGTATACTCGTAACAACTAGTATGACGACGGTATAAAGAATGAAAAAAAAACCACGGTTAGGTGGTATATATTATAATACAATTATGGTTGGACGGACTGCCTGCCGAGTGCCGACACAGAGGTAGCCACAGCCGTGAACTACCGCACTGTACACTGGTTGATAAAGAGATAGTAGTATACTCGTAACAACTAGTATGACGACGGTATAAAGAATGAAAAAAAAACCACGGTTAGGTGGTATATATTATAATACAATTATGGTTGGACGGACTGCCTGCCGAGTGCCGACACAGAGGTAGCCACAGCCGTGAACTACCGCACTGTACACTGGTTGATAAAGAGATAGTAGTATACTCGTAACAACTAGTATGACGACGGTATAAAGAATGAAAAAAAAACCACGGTTAGGTGGTATATATTATAATACAATTATGGATGGACGGACTGCCTGCCGAGTGCCGACACAGAGGTAGCCACAGCCGTGAACTACCGCACTGTACACTGGTTGATAAAGAGATAGTAGTATACTCGTAACAACTAGTATGACGACGGTATAAAGAATGAAAAAAAAACCACGGTTAGGTGGTATATAATACAATTATGGTTGGACGGACTGCCTGCCGAGTGCCGACACAGAGGTAGCCACAGCCGTGAACTACCGCACTGTACACTGGTTGATAAAGAGATAGTAGTATACTCGTAACAACTAGTATGACGACGGTATAAAGAATGAAAAAAAAACCACGGTTCGGTGGTATATAATACAATTATGGTTGGACGGACTGCCTGCCGAGTGCCGACACAGAGGTAGCCACAGCCGTGAACTACCGCACTGTACACTGGTTGATAAAGAGATAGTAGTATACTCGTAACAACTAGTATGACGACGGTATAAAGAATGAAAAAAAAACCACGGTTAGGTGGTATATATTATAATACAATTATGGTTGGACGGACTGCCTGCCGAGTGCCGACACAGAGGTAGCCACAGCCGTGAACTACCGCACTGTACACTGGTTGATAAAGAGATAGTAGTACACTCGTAACAACTAGTATGACGACGGTATAAAGAATGAAAAAAAAACCACGGTTAGGTGGTATATATTATAATACAATTATGGATGGACGGACTGCCTGCCGAGTGCCGACACAGAGGTAGCCACAGCCGTGAACTACCGCACTGTACACTGGTTGATAAAGAGATAGTAGTATACTCGTAACAACTAGTATGACGACGGTATAAAGAATGAAAAAAAAACCACGGTTAGGTGGTATATAATACAATTATGGTTGGACGGACTGCCTGCCGAGTGCCGACACAGAGGTAGCCACAGCCGTGAACTACCGCACTGTACACTGGTTGATAAAGAGATAGTAGTATACTCGTAACAACTAGTATGACGACGGTATAAAGAATGAAAAAAAAACCACGGTTAGGTGGTATATATTATAATACAATTATGGATGGACGGACTGCCTGCCGAGTGCCGACACAGAGGTAGCCACAGCCGTGAACTACCGCACTGTACTGTGTCTGCTGCTAATATAGACTGGTTGATAAAGAGATAGTATACAATACTACTAATATACTGGTGGTCAGGCACTGGTCACCACTAGTCACACTGGCAGTGGCACTCCTGCAGCAAAAGTGTGCACTGTTTAATTTTAATATAATATTATTTATCATGTACTCCTGGCTCCTGCTATAACAACCTGCAGTGCTCCCCAGTCTCCCCCACAATTATAAGCTTTATATACAATACATTGATGTGCAGCACACTGGGCTGAGCAGTGCACACAGACTGAGTCACTGTGTGACTGTGTATCGTTTTTTTCAGGCAGAGAACGGATATATTAAATAAAACAAACAACTGCACTGTCTCTGGTGGTCACTGGTCACTGTGGTCGTCAGTCACTAAACTCTGTCTGCACTCTCTTCTAATCTACAGTATCACAGCAATCTCTCTCTCTCTCTCTCTCTTCTAAATCTAATCTAAATGGAGAGGACGCCAGCCACGTCCTCTCCCTATCAATCTCAATGCACGTGTGAAAATGGCGGCGACGCGCGGCTCCTTATATAGAATCCGAGTCTCGCGAGAATCCGACAGCGTCATGATGACGTTCGGGCGCGCTCGGGTTAACCGAGCAAGGCGGGAAGATCCGAGTCGCTCGGACCCGTGAAAAAAAAAGTGAAGTTCGTGCGGGTTCGGATTCAAAGAAACCGAACCCGCTCATCTCTAGTCCCCATTCCAACTCCTGTGCACAGTGATACCCATCAGTGGAGAAAGTAACTATTTACTCCCTAGAACAAAGTTGTCATTTTATACAATTCCGCTTGTAATGAGCATAATGTGTAAGGGCGACTACAACTGCTCTTTACCCATGAGTGCCAAAGTATATAATCGCTTACCAAAAAATATGCTTTGGGCCAGCCCTGCGTGTATCTTAATACTTTACTGCTTGCATAACATCTTTAAAGTGAGACTGTTGCACCTTTTGCATAATGCCTACAGAACCACTGGGCTCATACACTGTATGCTGGTGTAAATGCAGTTCTTTCATAAGCCAGTGCCTCCCCAGTCATTGACCTCACCGCACGTCACTGGTCTACGTAGCCTAAAGCACCGGTTCTCAATGCTCATCTTCAATTACCACCCACAGGTCATGATTTCATAATTCTGAATGTGAAACAGGAGCAATAATTTCTGACCCAGTAAAATAGATTAATTCATCCTTGCATGATTAATGACATCCTGAATACATGACTTGGTGGTACTTGTGGATTGGCAAGGGAAAGAGCAGGAATTCTACAGAGGTTCTTTCCAAATGCTTGATTTTGAAACAATGTAAATCAAAATGCCACAATAAGCCAAATCAACAGACATTTTTTGGTAGTGATATCATTTCACGTACATATTGTTAAGCCCCAAAGCTTAATCACAGTCTTAATTAGTGATATTAATAATATATTTAAAAGGTTAAAAAGTTTTTTTAACACAATAAAATAACATTTTACCTGCAATGAAGGTGCATCTACCCCAAAGTGTATGTTTCTGGTACATTCAGGACTGGAGTCAGGGGTGTTAAAACAGAGAAGGGGGCCCGCGTGCACCTCCAGGTGGGCTCCTCATCTGTACATCGCAGTATTCTCTGGCATTGTACCGGAGTCTACTGAACATGGGCAGAACTCTGGAAACATGGCGCCCACCATGTTCCGGAGACCAATTTGGCTACTGCGCATACACGGAGGCCATTTTGGTGGTGAAAATTTTCGCTGCGACAGCAGCACCCGATGTTGGACTCCTGAAATTATTAAAAATATGTGTAGTGTGTGCCGTGTGGGCCCATGTGTCCTCACGCATTGCACCCATTATAGAAACGCCTATGACTAGAGTAAGAATGTAGCAAGATGCATTTACAATAGACACAGGTGTGTTTAGGTCAGTGCCAATAACTGGACTGCAACTAAACTGCTGCTGTTTCACATATTAAGGGTTACAGAGCATATTACGGACTTTAAAACAAATACTGTAAACTTACAAATTTACGATCACAGCCAATATAGCACATATCCATGTTTGGTTGTGGACTGCATCATAAAAGCAGCTTTTGCAGAAAACGCTAATCAGGCACTAACCATTTTATATGATAAAGACATCTGTAAATAACTGCTGCCTCTATCAGAGGGAGCACTGGGTACACACATAAATAGAAAACAAGATAAAACATAGGGGTAAATGCATACCTCCCAACTGTCCCGATTTCAGCTGGACAGTCCCGTTATTTGGAGACTGTCCTGCTGTCCCTCCCGCGGGACGCAGTGTCCCTCGGCGGGGGGGCAGTTGGGGAAACCAGTGATCACCGCTGCTCTGCTTTGCAAAGCAGCAGGTGATCACTGAATAGATGCAGGGAGGAGAGGAAGGGGCTGACCAGCTGCTCAAGGAGCCCTGGGCACGCCCCCAAAATGTCAAAAACCGGGGAACATAGCGCGATGCTCCGCCCCCTCACATGAGGCCCCGTCCCTTTTCTGACCGCTGCGCAGCATGTCCCTCATTAGGTATTAATTACAGAATTTGGGAGGTTATGGTAAATGTATTACCCTCTGTTATGGGGAGAAGCAGTGTCAGCACATGTTATGTGCACTGATACTGCTTCTCCCCCATGTATGACAGCTGCGCTGCTGGCTCAGAGACAGGGGCACTAAGTGCCCCTGTCTATATCAGCACTGCAATCTAACAGACAGCACGCCAATATGAGGGGTCAATGTATCAACGGTCAGCATTGCTGAATGTTCCGACACATGCAGCTGTCGATTTTGAGCTGTCCCTGGCTGCAGCAGGTGGCAGCTCCTGACTGCGCAGGGGATCTTGCGTGAGTACCGAGATCCCACTCATGCATAGGGGGGCTGGCTGGGTAGTTCTGGTATAAAAAACTACTGTGTACCAATAAGAACCAAATATATGTATAAACATAAAACTGGCCTCAATTCATTAATTGACCTCCCTAAAAAAATTATATTTCATATCATAATACTCAACATAAAATTTGCCAACAAGATATTTAAAGCATATGTGTCAGCGGCTTGTATAGATGAGTGTTTCACTGCTTCATTGATTATTGGCAGTTTCCTCACAGGACATGAAAATCATTTTAGAATGAGTATTCTGATATGTAATGTTTAGATAGTGTGCTCAATCAAATGAAATGACAGAGCCTTGTTTTACACTAAGGGTGTGTTTGGATGTATATATTATCTTCATTATGTCTATGTGTAATAAAATGTTGAGAGTTTGACTGACAGCACTTCTATTTATATTTTTCTAGCTTCTGCAGAGGCTACTGACAGGACTTGAGGACACACAGACAGGACTGGGATCCAGACTCACTGACAGGACAGGCAGAAAGAAGAGATGTGCATAAGCCCCCGTGGTTTGGTTCTAATTCATCACCGTGTTTTGGTTTTGCTAAAACCACCCTCAAGTGTTTTGGTTCAGATTTGGTTTTTGGTTCGGTTTTGGATTAATTTAAGATCAATAAAAATTGATAAACATGGATTCAAAAAATCAATAAAAATTTATAAAACAGCTAAAATCATGTCATTTTAACCTGTTTACATGCAATCCAATACTTGATTTTGGATTTTAAAACCAAGTTCCGAACTGACAGCAGACTCAAGACAGGACTCGGTTCCACTCAGTTCCACTCAGAACCCCAAAGTGATTCCTAAGTGGGATTCGATTAGAAACCCATAAGTTTGGGTCTGTTTGCATTTCAGGAAAACTGAATTGCACCTCTGACACACTGCGGGGTAAATTTACTAAGATTCGTATTTTCCCGTTTGAGGTCAAAGTTCAATCACGAATGACATCGAAAGTGTAAATATGCAACTTTTTGAATTGATTACGACTAATTTACTAAGCTGCCGTATTCTGCATTTTCGGGTTTTACGATGTCGATGTCATTCGGTTTTTTTGGCAGTGTTTTACGTGAGTGACTTGTAAAACACTGCCAACTTTAATACAATGAATCTCGGCCGGATCTGAGAGATCCGTGCTGGGCTTCATTGTGCACCTTGTAAAAAAAAAAAAAAAAAATGTTTAAATGTAAAAAAAAAATTGCGTGGGGTCCCCCCTCCTAAGGCAAATCAGCCTCGGGCTCTTTGAGCCGATCCTGGTTGCAGAAATATGGGGGAAAAATGGACAGGGGTTCCCCCATATTTAAACAACCAGCATCGGGCTCTGCGCCTGGTCCTGGTTCCAAAAATACGGGGGACAAAAAGCATAGGGGTCCCCCGTATTTTTGAAACCAGCACCGGGCTCCACTAGCTGGACAGATAATGCCACAGCCGGGGGTCACTTTTATACAGTGCCTTGCGGCCGTGGCATCAAATATCCAACTAGTCACCCCTGGCCGGGGTACCCTGGGGGAGTGGGGACCCCTTCAATCAAGGGGTCCGTCCCCCCCAGCCACCCAAGGGCCAGGGGCGAAGCCCGAGGCTGTCCCCCCCATCCAATGGGCTGCGGATGGGGGGCTGATAGCCTTTGTTCAAAGTGATTGATATTGTTTTTAGTAGCAGTACTACAAGGCCCAGCAAGCCTCCCCCGCAAGCTGGTACTTGGAGAACCACAAGTACCAGCATGCGGCGGAAAAATGGGCCCGCTGGTACCTGTAGTGCTACTACTAAAAAAATACCCCAATAAAGACAACACACACACCTTGAAAGTATAACTTTAATACATCCATCCACACCTCCATATACACATACTTACCTTATGTTCCCACGCAGGTCGGTCCTCTTCTCCAGTAGAATCCATGGTGTACCTGTAGAAAAAATTATACTCACATAATCCATGGTTGAAGGCTCCTTTGCTTGTAATCCTTTTGTAATCCACGTACTTAAAAAAATAAAAAAACGGACACCCGACCACGAACTGAAAGGGGACCCATGTTTTCACATGGGACCCCTTTCCCCGAATGCCAGAAACCCACTCTGACTGATGTCTAAGTGGGTTTCTTCAGCCAATCAGGGAGCGCCACGTTGTGGCACCCTCCTGATCGGCTGTGTGCTCCTGTACTGTCTGACAGGCGGCACACGGCAGTGTTACAATGTAGCGCCTATGCGCTCCATTGTAACCAATGGTGGGAACTTTCAGGTCAGCGGTGAGGTCACTTTCGGTCAACCACTGACCTGAAAGTTCCCACCATTGGTTACAATGGAGCGCATAGGCGCTACATTGTAACACTGCCGTGTGCCGCCTGTCAGACAGTACAGGAGCACACAGCCGATCAGGAGGGTGCCACAATGTGGCGCTCCCTGATTGGCTGAAGAAACCCACTTAGACATCAGTCAGAGTGGGTTTCTGCCATTCGGGGAAAGGGGTCCCATGTGAAAACATGGGTCCCCTTTCAGTTCGTGGTCGGGTGTCCGTTTTTTTATTTTTTCAAGTACGTGGATTACAAAAGGATTACAAGTAGAGGAGCCTTCAACCATGGATTATGTGAGTATAATTTTTTCTACAGGTACACCATGGATTCTACTGGAGAAGAGGACCGACCTGCGTGGGAACATAAGGTAAGTATGTGTATATGGAGGTGTGGATGGATGTATTAAAGTTATACTTTCAAGGTGTGTGTGTGTTGTCTTTATTGGGATATTTTTTTAGTAGTAGTACTACAGGTACCAGCGGGCCCATTTTTCCGCTGCATGCTGGTACTTGTGGTTCTCCAAGTACCAGCTTGCGGGGGAGGCTTGCTGGGCCTTGTAGTACTGCTACTAAAAACAATATCAATCACTTTGAACAAAGGCTATCAGCCCCCCATCCGCAGCCCATTGGATGGGGGGGACAGCCTCGGGCTTCACCCCTGGCCCTTGGGTGGCTGGGGGGGGGGACCCCTTGATTGAAGGGGTCCCCACTCCACCAGGGTACCCCGGCCAGGGGTGACTAGTTGGATATTTGATGCCACGGCCGCAAGGCACTGTATAAAAGTGACCCCCGGCTGTGGCATTATCTGTCCAGCTAGTGGAGCCCGGTGCTGGTTTCAAAAATACGGGGGACCCCTACGCTTTTTGTCCCCCGTATTTTTGGAACCAGGACCAGGCGCAGAGCCCGGTGCTGGTTGCTTAAATATGGGGGAACCCCTGTCAATTTTTCCCCCATATTTTTGCAACCAGGGCCGGCTCAAAGAGCCCGAGGCTGGTTTGCCTTAGGAGGGGGGACCCCACGCATTTTTTTTTGGGAAAATTTATAACATTTCCCCCCCCTTCCCACTGAAAAACATGCACGGATCTCATGGATCCGTGCATGCCTATACAAACACGGGATAAAAAAGCAGGTCTGTTTTTTTTTAGCACTTTTTCACGATTTGTATTTTAGCACGGCAGTGTTTGGCTATTGTCGGCAGTGTTTGTGTTTTGCACTTTTTAGTAAATTCCCGATTTCTACCAAATTGCAGGCGTATTTGACCGATGGTGTATTGATTTTTTCCTAGGACTTCCAAAATATTACGAATGCCCTCATCACTGCCGTGATTTCAGTTTAGTAAATTACCGAGATGACACTTTGAAGAAAAAACGGCATCTCGGTCAAAATCGGGACCTTAGTAAATATACCCCTAAGAGTGCTAAAAGATAGGCTCACACACAGGTCACAGAAATGGGCACAAAGGACAGATGCACAAGCAGGACTGGGAGACAAATCCAATGACACTGGCTCCCACTGTAGTTTGAGAGTATTGTAAGGTGAGGAGGGGGTTCTGTTTAATGTTAATGGGTGTGTGTATTGCTACATGTATGTAAATGTATAGTGTGTGTGTATTAATGTATGTATGCTAAGTACATGTATAGTGTGTGTAACTGTATGTTTGCTGTGTGCATATATAGTGTGTGTGTATGTATATATGCTGTATGCATGTATACTGTGTGTGTATGTACAGTATGCTGTGTGCATGTATAGTGTGTGTAACTATGTATGCTGTGTGTATGCATACCCTCCAACACCCCTTTTCCTATACTTTCAATGGAAGTTTGGAGAGCCAAAAATAGGTACAGACCATAAAAAAAAGGTATTGTACCTATTAAAAAGGTACAGTTGGAAGGTATGTGTATGTATATATGCTGTATGCATGTGTACTGGGTGTGCATGTGTACTGTGTATGTGTGTATACTGTGCGTGTATGTATGTATGCATGCCGTGTGCATGTATACTATGTATGTTTGTATGTATGTATGTATGCATGCACAGTGTGTGTGTGTGTGTGTGTGTGTGTGTGTGTGTATGCTGCGTGCATGCATACTATGTATGTACAGTATGTTTGCATGTATACTGTGTTAGTAAGTATATTGTGTGCATGTATACTGTGTGTATGATGTGTGCATGTAAACTGTGTGTACACATGTATGCTGTGTGCAGTATGTGTGTGTATGTCTATGTACAGATGTTCTGTGTGTGTGTGTGTGTGTGTGTGTGTGTGTGTGTGTATGTATGTATGTATGTATATATATATATATATATATACACACACAGCTTGTGCAGTGTGCTGGCCACTCAATTACGAGCACACACACACGTACGAACCCCCCCCCCCCCTCCCCCCCGTGAAAATCCTGCGTTTGCCACTGCTCTCTCTGTATTATATGGTAGTCATTGATGATCTCTATATAATATGGCTGTCCTCGATGCTCTCTTTATAATGTGATGGTCACCATAGCTGTACGTATTTTATGGTGGTTACTGTGATGTTCTCTGCATTATATGACAGTCATATAGGTAGAGGGTGATTACTATCTACTGGTGGTGGTAATGAGGGAGGAGCACCAATCTGAGTCTTTACCCATGTAACAGAAAGTAGTTGAGTACCAGGGTTAAAATATCAAAATATAGTTCAAGTACAAGTGCCAGCATTCACTGGCAGTCCATAACTATTCCTGCATGCTGGCTCTTGTAGAAGTGAAAGCACCAGTTCATACTACCACTTACTTTACATGTGCACTTACCATTTTCCGCCTTACTACATTAAAGAACTAGCATTACTCCCATAAAATTATAAATAAATATATAAATAGTAGCGACCCCCTTGAGAACCACCTCCCGTCACCTTAGGAAAAATAAGATTTTAAACCTACCGGTAAATCTTTTTCTCCTAGTCCGTAGAGGATGCTGGGGATTCCGTAAGGACCATGGGGTATAGACGGGCTCCGCAGGAGACATGGGCACTTTAAGACTTTAGAATGGGTGTGCACTGGCTCCTCCCTCTATGCCCCTCCTCCAGACCTCAGTTAGGACTGTGCCCAGAGGAGACTGACAGTACGAGGAAAGGATTTTTGTTAATCTAAGGGCGAGATACATACCAGCCCACACCATACACATCGTACAACATGGTATATACTAAACCAGTTAACAGCATGAACAACACAACAGCATCAGCCAGAGACTGATCTCAACTGTAACATAACCCTTATGTAAGCAACAATTATATACAAGCCTTGCAGAATTTTTCCGCACTGGGACGGGCGCCCAGCATCCTCTATGGACTAGGAGAAAAAGATTTACCGGTAGGTTTAAAATCTTATTTTCTATTACGTCCTAGAGTATGCTGGGGACTCCGTAAGGACCATGGGGTTTATACCAAAGCTCCAAACCGGGCGGGAGAGTGCGGATGACTCTGCAGCACTGATTGAGCAAACATGAGGTCCTCATCAGCCAGGGTATCAAATTTGTAGAATCTTGCAAAAGTGTTTGAAACCGACCAAGTAGCAGCTCGGCAAAGCTGTAATGCCAAGACGCCTCGGGCAGCCGCCCAAGAAGAGCTCACCTTCCCAGTGGAATGGGCCTTTACCGAATTTTGGAACTGGCAATCCAGCCGTAGAATGAGCCTGCGGAATCGTGTTACAGATCCAGTGAGCAATAGTCTGCTTGGACGCAGGAGCGCCAACCTTGTTGGCTGCATACAGGACAAACAGTGCTTCTGTTTTCCTAACCCTAGCCGTTGTGTCTATATAAATTTTTAAGGCCCTGACTACATCAAGGGACTTGGAATCCTCCAAGGCACCCGTAGCCACAGGCACCACAATAGGTTGGTTCATATGAAATGACGAAACCACCTTAGGCAGAAAATGAGGACGAATCCTCAACTCTGCTCTATCCGCATGGACAATCAGATAGGGGCTCTTGTAAGACAAACCCACCAATTCGGACACCTGCCGTGCAGATGCCAAGGCCAATACCATGACCACTTTCCAAGTGAGAAACTTCAATTCAACTGTTTGAAGAGGTTGACATCAGTGTGATTTAAGGAACTGACACCACGTTAAGGTCCCACGGTGCCACCGGAGGCACAAAAGGAGGTTGGATGTGCCACACTCCCTTTACAAAAGTCTGGACTTCTGGGAGAGAAGCCAATTCCTTCTGACAGAATATAGATAAGCCCGAAATCTGAACCTTACTGGAGACTAACTTCAGGCCCATATCCACACCTGACTGCAGAAAATGGAGAAAACTACCCAGTTGAAAATCATCCGTAGGGCATTCTTGGCTTTACACCAAGACACATATTTTCTCCCAATACGGTGATAGTGTTTCGCCGTTACCTCCTTCCCAGCTTTTATAAGAGTAGGGATGACTTCATCCAGAATACCTTTCCTAGCTAGGATTTGGTGTTCAACCACCATGCCGTCAAACGTAACCGCGGTAAGTCTTGGAACACACAGGGCCCCTGTAGTAACAGGTCCTCCCTGAGAGGAAGAGGCCACGGATCTTCTGTGATCATTTTCTGAAGATCTGAATACCAGGCCCTTTGAGGCCAATCTGGGACAATGAGTATTGTCTGCACTCTTGTTTGTCTTATGATTCTCAATATCCTTGAGATGAGAGGAAGTGGAGGGAACACATAGACCAACTGAAACACCAACGGTGTCACTAGGGCGTCCACTGCCAGTGCCTGAGGTTCCCTTGACCTGGAACAATACGTCCGAAGCTTTCTGTTGAGGCGTGACGCCATCATGCCTATTTGAGGAAGTCCCCAACGACTTGTCACCTCTGCAAAGACTTCTTGATGAAGTCCCCACTCTCCTGGATGAAGATCGTGTCTGCTGAGGAAGCCTGCTTCCCAGTTGTCTACTCCCAGAATGAAGACCACTGACAGAGCGCTTACATGATTTTCCACCCAGCGAAGAATCCTGGTGGCTTCTGCCATTGCTGCTCTGCTTCTTGTCCCGCCCTGGTGGTTTACATGCACCCCGGCTGTGACTTTGTATGACTGTATCAGAACAGGTAGGTTGCGAAGAAGATTCTCCACCTGTCGGAGGCCGTTGTATATGGCCCTTAATTCCAGTATATTGACGTGTAGACAAGCATCCTGGCTTGACCATATTCCCTGAAAATTGTTTCCCTGTGTGACTGCTCCCCATCCTCGGAGGCTTGCGTCCGTGGTCACAAGAGCCCAATCTTGAATGCCTAACCTGCGACCCTCTAGAAGGGGAGTACTCTGGAGCCACCACAGGAGAGAGAGAGAGAGAGACCCTGGCCCTGGGGGACAGGGTATCTTCCAATGTATCTGTAGATGGGACCCTGACCACTTGTCCAGAAGGTCCCACTGAAAAGTCCTTGCATGGAACCTGCCGAATGGAATGGCTTCGTAGGCCGCCACCATCTTTCCCAATACTCGAGTGCATTGATGAACTGACACTCTTTTTGGCTTTAACAGGTCTTTGATCATGTTCTGGAGTTCCTGGGCTTTTTCTACCGGGAGAAAAACCACTTTGTTTTTCCGTATCCAGAATCATGCCCAAAAAAAGACAGCCGAGTTGTCGGAACCAACTGCGACTTTGGTAGATTTAGAACCCAGCTGTGCTGTTGTAGTACTCTCAGGGAGAGAGACACGGTTTTTAATAACTGTTCCCTTGAACTCGCTTTTATCAGGAGATCATCCAAGTATGTGATACTTGTGACCCCTTGCTTGCGCAGGAGCACCATCATTTCCGCCATTACCTTGGTGAAAATTCTCGGGGCCGTGGAAAGCCCAAACGGCAACGTCTGAACTGGTAATGACAATCCTGTCCAGCGAATCTTAGGTAGAGATGAGCGGGTTCGGTTTCTCTGAATCCGAACCCGCCAGAACTTCATGTTTTTTTTCACGGGTCCGAGCGACTCGGATCTTCCCGCCTTGCTCGGTTAACCCGAGCGCGCCCGAACGTCATCATGACGCTGTCGGATTCTCGCGAGGCTCGGATTCTATCGCGAGACTCGGATTCTATATAAGGAGCCGCGCGTCGCCGCCATTTTCACACGTGCATTGAGATTGATAGGGAGAGGACGTGGCTGGCGTCCTCTCCGTTTAGACACTTGATTTACTAATTTTGGGGAGCATTAGGAGTACTCAGTAGTGTACAGTGCAGAGTTTTGCTGATAGTGACCAGTGACCACCACTTTTATTTATAATCCGTTCTCTGCCTGAAAAAAGCGATACACAGCACACAGTGACTCAGTCACATACCATATCTGTGTGCACTGCTCAGGCTCAGGCCAGTGTGCTGCATCATCTATATATATTATATATCTGTCTGACTGCTTAGCTCACACAGCTTATAATTGTGGGGGAGACTGGGGAGCACTACTGCAGTGCCAGTTATAGGTTATAGCAGGAGCCAGGAATACATAATATTATATTAAAATTAAACAGTGCACACTTTTGCTGCAGGAGTGCCACTGCCAGTGTGACTAGTGACCAGTGACCTGACCACCAGTATATAATATTAGTAGTATACTATCTCTTTATCAACCAGTCTATATTAGCAGCAGACACAGTACAGTGCGGTAGTTCACGGCTGTGGCTACCTCTGTGTCGGCACTCGGCAGCCCGTCCATAATTGTATATACCAGTGACCTAACCGTGGTTTTTTTTTCTTTCTTTATACATACATACTAGTTACGAGTATACTATCTCTTTATCAACCAGTCTATATATTAGCAGCAGACACAGTACAGTGCGGTAGTTCACGGCTGTGGCTACCTCTGTGTCGGCACTCGGCAGCCCGTCCATAATTGTATATACCACCTAACCGTGGTTTTTTTTTCTTTCTTTATACATACATACTAGTTACGAGTATACTATCTCTTTATCAACCAGTCTATATATTAGCAGCAGACACAGTACAGTGCGGTAGTTCACGGCTGTGGCTACCTCTGTGTCGGCACTCGGCAGCCCGTCCATAATTGTATATACCACCTAACCGTGGTTTTTTTTTCTTTCTTTATACATACATACTAGTTACGAGTATACTATCTCTTTATCAACCAGTCTATATATTAGCAGCAGACACAGTACAGTGCGGTAGTTCACGGCTGTGGCTACCTCTGTGTCGGCACTCGGCAGCCCGTCCATAATTGTATATACCACCTAACCGTGGTTTTTTTTTCTTTCTTTATACATACATACTAGTTACGAGTATACTATCTCTTTATCAACCAGTCTATATATTAGCAGCAGACACAGTACAGTGCGGTAGTTCACGGCTGTGGCTACCTCTGTGTCGGCACTCGGCAGCCCGTCCATAATTGTATATACCACCTAACCGTGGTTTTTTTTTCTTTCTTTATACATACATACTAGTTACGAGTATACTATCTCTTTATCAACCAGTCTATATATTAGCAGCAGACACAGTACAGTGCGGTAGTTCACGGCTGTGGCTACCTCTGTGTCGGCACTCGGCAGCCCGTCCATAATTGTATATACCACCTAACCGTGGTTTTTTTTTCTTTCTTTATACATACATACTAGTTACGAGTATACTATCTCTTTATCAACCAGTTTATATATTAGCAGCAGACACAGTACAGTGCGGTAGTTCACGGCTGTGGCTACCTCTGTGTCGGCACTCGGCAGCCCGTCCATAATTGTATATACCAGTGACCTAACCGTGGTTTTTTTTTCTTTCTTTATACATACATACTAGTTACGAGTATACTATCTCTTTATCAACCAGTCTATATATTAGCAGCAGACACAGTACAGTGCGGTAGTTCACGGCTGTGGCTACCTCTGTGTCGGCACTCGGCAGCCCGTCCATAATTGTATATACCACCTAACCGTGGTTTTTTTTTCTTTCTTTATACATACATACTAGTTACGAGTATACTATCTCTTTATCAACCAGTCTATATATTAGCAGCAGACACAGTACAGTGCGGTAGTTCACGGCTGTGGCTACCTCTGTGTCGGCACTCGGCAGCCCGTCCATAATTGTATATACCAGTGACCTAACCGTGGTTTTTTTTTCTTTCTTTATACATACATACTAGTTACGAGTATACTATCTCTTTATCAACCAGTCTATATATTAGCAGCAGACACAGTACAGTGCGGTAGTTCACGGCTGTGGCTACCTCTGTGTCGGCACTCGGCAGCCCGTCCATAATTGTATATACCACCTAACCGTGGTTTTTTTTTCTTTCTTTATACATACATACTAGTTACGAGTATACTATCTCTTTATCAACCAGTCTATATATTAGCAGCAGACACAGTACAGTGCGGTAGTTCACGGCTGTGGCTACCTCTGTGTCGGCACTCGGCAGCCCGTCCATAATTGTATATACCACCTAACCGTGGTTTTTTTTTCTTTCTTTATACATACATACTAGTTACGAGTATACTATCTCTTTATCAACCAGTCTATATATTAGCAGCAGACACAGTACAGTGCGGTAGTTCACGGCTGTGGCTACCTCTGTGTCGGCACTCGGCAGCCCGTCCATAATTGTATACTAGTATCCAATCCATCCATCTCCATTGTTTACCTGAGGTGCCTTTTAGTTGTGCCTATTAAAATATGGAGAACAAAAATGTTGAGGTTCCAAAATTAGGGAAAGATCAAGATCCACTTCCACCTCGTGCTGAAGCTGCTGCCACTAGTCATGGCCGAGACGATGAAATGCCAGCAACGTCGTCTGCCAAGGCCGATGCCCAATGGCATAGTACAGAGCATGTCAAAACCAAAACACCAAATATCAGTAAAAAAAGGTCGCTAATCTTACTCACACAGCTACCTCATTGCGCCTCTTTTTTTCTTTGCGTCATGTGCTGTTTGGGGAGGGTTTTTTGGAAGGGCCATCCTGCGTGACACTGCAGTGCCACTCCTAGATGGGCCCGGTGTTTGTGTCGGCCACTAGGGTCGCTAATCTTACTCACACAGCTACCTCATTGCGCCTCTTTTTTTCTTTGCGTCATGTGCTGTTTGGGGAGGGTTTTTTGGAAGGGACATCCTGCGTGACACTGCAGTGCCACTCCTAGATGGGCCCGGTGTTTGTGTCGGCCACTAGGGTCGCTTATCTTACTCACACAGCGACCTCGGTGCAAATTTTAGGACTAAAAATAATATTGTGAGGTGTGAGGTATTCAGAATAGACTGAAAATGAGTGTAAATTATGGTTTTTGAGGTTAATAATACTTTGGGATCAAAATGACCCCCAAATTCTATGATTTAAGCTGTTTTTTAGTGTTTTTGGAAAAAAACAAAACACTAGAGATGAGCGCCTGAAATTTTTCGGGTTTTGTGTTTTGGTTTTGGGTTCGGTTCCGCGGCCGTGTTTTGGGTTCGAACGCGTTTTGGCAAAACCTCACCGAATTATTTTTGTCGGATTCGGGTGTGTTTTGGATTCGGGTGTTTTTTTCCAAAAACACTAAAAAACAGCTTAAATCATAGAATTTGGGGGCCATTTTGATCCCAAAGTATTATTAACCTCAAAAACCATAATTTACACTCATTTTCAGTCTATTCTGAATACCTCACACCTCACAATATTATTTTTAGTCCTAAAATTTGCACCGAGGTCGCTGTGTGAGTAAGATAAGCGACCCTAGTGGCCGACACAAACACCGGGCCCATCTAGGAGTGGCACTGCAGTGTCACGCAGGATGTCCCTTCCAAAAAACCCTCACCAAACAGCACATGACGCAAAGAAAAAAAGAGGCGCAATGAGGTAGCTGTGTGAGTAAGATTAGCGACCCTAGTGGCCGACACAAACACCGGGCCCATCTAGGAGTGGCACTGCAGTGTCACGCAGGATGGCCCTTCCAAAAAACCCTCCCCAAACAGCACATGACGCAAAGAAAAAAAGAGGCGCAATGAGGTAGCTGACTGTGTGAGTAAGATTAGCGACCCTAGTGGCCGACACAAACACCGGGCCCATCTAGGAGTGGCACTGCAGTATGTATGTATAAAGAAAGAAAAAAAAACCACGGTTAGGTGGTATATACAATTATGGACGGGCTGCCGAGTGCCGACACAGAGGTAGCCACAGCCGTGAACTACCGCACTGTACTGTGTCTGCTGCTAATATATAGACTGGTTGATAAAGAGATAGTATACTCGTAACTAGTATGTATGTATAAAGAAAGAAAAAAAAACCACGGTTAGGTCACTGGTATATACAATTATGGACGGGCTGCCGAGTGCCGACACAGAGGTAGCCACAGCCGTGAACTACCGCACTGTACACTGGTTGATAAAGAGATAGTAGTATACTCGTAACAACTAGTATGACGACGGTATAAAGAATGAAAAAAAAACCACGGTTAGGTGGTATATAATACAATTATGGTTGGACGGACTGCCTGCCGAGTGCCGACACAGAGGTAGCCACAGCCGTGAACTACCGCACTGTACACTGGTTGATAAAGAGATAGTAGTATACTCGTAACAACTAGTATGACGACGGTATAAAGAATGAAAAAAAAAACACGGTTAGGTGGTATATAATACAATTATGGTTGGACGGACTGCCTGCCGAGTGCCGACACAGAGGTAGCCACAGCCGTGAACTACCGCACTGTACACTGGTTGATAAAGAGATAGTAGTATACTCGTAACAACTAGTATGACGACGGTATAAAGAACGAAAAAAAAACCACGGTTAGGTGGTATATATTATAATACAATTATGGATGGACGGACTGCCTGCCGAGTTCCGACACAGAGGTAGCCACAGCCGTGAACTACCGCACTGTACACTGGTTGATAAAGAGATAGTAGTATACTCGTAACAACTAGTATGACGACGGTATAAAGAACGAAAAAAAAACCACGGTTAGGTGGTATATATTATAATACAATTATGGATGGACGGACTGCCTGCCGAGTTCCGACACAGAGGTAGCCACAGCCGTGAACTACCGCACTGTACACTGGTTGATAAAGAGATAGTAGTATACTCGTAACAACTAGTATGACTGACTATGACGGTATAAAGAATGAAAAAAAAACCACGGTTAGGTGGTATATATTATAATAATACAATTATGGATGGACGGACTGCCTGCCGAGTTCCGACACAGAGGTAGCCACAGCCGTGAACTACCGCACTGTACACTGGTTGATAAAGAGATAGTAGTATACTCGTAACAACTAGTATGACTGACTATGACGGTATAAAGAATGAAAAAAAAACCACGGTTAGGTGGTATATATTATAATACAATTATGGATGGACGGACTGCCTGCCGACTGCCGACACAGAGGTAGCCACAGCCGTGAACTACCGCACTGTACACTGGTTGATAAAGAGATAGTAGTATACTCGTAACAACTAGTATGACACTATGACGGTATAAAGAATGAAAAAAAAACCACGGTTAGGTGGTATATATTATAATACAATTATGGATGGACGGACTGCCTGCCGACTGCCGACACAGAGGTAGCCACAGCCGTGAACTACCGCACTGTACACTGGTTGATAAAGAGATAGTAGTATACTCGTAACAACTAGTATGACTGACTATGACGGTATAAAGAATGAAAAAAAAACCACGGTTAGGTGGTATATATTATAATAATACAATTATGGATGGACGGACTGCCTGCCGAGTTCCGACACAGAGGTAGCCACAGCCGTGAACTACCGCACTGTACACTGGTTGATAAAGAGATAGTAGTATACTCGTAACAACTAGTATGACTATGACGACGGTATAAAGAAAGAAAAAAAAATACCACGGTTAGGTGGTATATAATTATACAATTATGGATGGACGGACTGCCTGCCGAGTGCCGACTGCCGACACAGAGGTAGCCACAGCCGTGAACTACCGCACTGTACTGTGTCTGCTGCTAATATAGACTGGTTGATAAAGAGATAGTATACAACAATATACTACTATACTGGTGGTCAGGCACTGGTCACCACTAGTCACACTGGCAGTGGCACTCCTGCAGCAAAAGTGTGCACTGTTTAATTTTAAATTAATATAATATTATGTACTCCTGGCTCCTGCTATAACAACCTGCAGTGCTCCCCAGTCTCCCCCACAATTATTATAAGCTTTTATACATTGATGTGCAGCACACTGGGCTGAGCTGAGTGCACACAGACTGAGTCACACTGTGTGACTGCTGTGTATCGTTTTTTTCAGGCAGAGAACGGATATAGCAGAGAACGGATATATTAAATAAAAGTTACCTTAACAACAACTGCACTGGTCACTGTGGTAAACTCTGTCTGCACAATCTCTCTCTCTCTCTCTCTCTCTCTTCTAATCTATTCTAATGGAGAGGACGCCAGCCACGTCCTCTCCCTATCAATCTCAATGCACGTGTGAAAATGGCGGCGACGCGCGGCTCCTTATATAGAATCCGAGTCTCGCGAGAATCCGACAGCGTCATGATGACGTTCGGGCGCGCTCGGGTTAACCGAGCAAGGCGGGAAGATCCGAGTCGCTCGGACCCGTGAAAAAAAAAGTGAAGTTCGTGCGGGTTCGGATTCAAAGAAACCGAACCCGCTCATCTCTAAAAAACACCCGAATCCAAAACACACCCGAATCCGACAAAAATAATTCGGTGAGGTTTTGCCAAAACGCGTTCGAACCCAAAACACGGCCGCGGAACCGAACCCAAAACCAAAACACAAAACCCGAAAAATTTCAGGCGCTCATCTCTAATCTTAGGTACGCCAGATGAGGAGGATATATGGGGACATGAAGGTATGCATCCTTTATGTCTAGTGACACCATAAAATCCCCCCCTTTCCAGGCTGGATATCCTTGCCTTGAGAGATTCCATCTTGAATTTGAACCTCTTTAAATATAGGTTTAGGGATTTTAGATTCAGAATTGGTCTGACCGAGCCATCCGGCTTTGGGACCACAAATAGGGTTGAATAAAACCCTTTTCCCTGTTGCACTAGGGGAACCATGATAATCACTTGCTGTTGACACAGCTTTAGTATGGCAGCCAAAACTATTTTCCTCTCCGGGGAAGTAGCTGGCAAGGCCGATTTGAAAATCGGTGTGGAAGCACCTCTTTGATGGATGTGTTAGAGGCCGGGGAGGACACTTTTCCTGTGAACTAGCCGTAGCCGGTGTTCTTTTCCCTCTACCTCTACCTCTGGCGAGGAAAGAAAGCCACGCCCCTTTCTGAACTTACGCGACCGAAAGGACTGCATCTGTTATTAGGGTGTTTCCTTTTGCTGTGGGGGAACATAAGGCAAAAAAGACAACTTACCCGCGGTAGCTGTGAAAATCAGGCCCGCGAGGCCCTCCCCAAATAAAACTTCACCCTTGCAAGGTAAAGCCTCCATATGACTCTTTGAGTCAGCATCACCTGTCCATTGACGGGTCCGCAGGGACCTACTAGCAGAACCTGCCATGGCATTAGCCCTTGAACCCAAAAACCCAATATCTCTCGCAGCCTCTCTCATATATAGTGCTGCGTCCTTGATGTGACCTAAGGTCAACACCATACTATCTTTATCTAGGGTGTCAATGTCAGATGACAAGTTATCAGCCCAAGCTGTAATTGCGCTACCTGCCCATGCCGACGCTACTGCAGGTCTAAATAGGGCTCTCATAGTCACATAAATTGATTTTAAGGTAGATTCCTGCCTACGATCTGCAGGATCCATCATCCTATAGGGCCGCCGTATCAGGGGACGGTAATGCTACCTTTTTGGACCAGGGTGTTAAGGCCTTCTCCAGCGTGGGTGAGGATTCCCACCGTAACCTGTCCTTTGAGGGGAAAGGATACGCCATAATAATTCTCTTGGGAACTAGAGATGAGCGGGTTCGGTTCCTCGGAATCCGAACCCCCCCGAACTTCAGCCTTTTTACACGGGTCCGAGGCAGACTCGGATCTTCCGGCCTTGCTCGGTTAACCCGAGCGCGCCCGAACGTCATCATCCCGCTGTCGGATTCTCGCGAGGCTCGGATTCTATCGCGAGACTCGGATTCTATATAAGGAGCCGCGCGTCGCCGCCATTTTCACACGTGCATTGAGATTGATAGGGAGAGGACGTGGCTGGCGTCCTCTCCGTTTATAGTTACTGTTAGTAGTTAGTTGATCTGATTGCTGCTTAGCTTATTGTGGGGAGGATTTGGGAGAGCTGTTAGGAGGAGTACAGTCAGTGCAGAGTTTTGCTAGTTTTTTTTAATCCGTTCTCTGCCTGAAAAAAACGCTCCATACCATATCTGTGCTCAGCCTCAGTGTGCTGCATGATATATCTATGTATATCTGACTGTGCTGAGTGCTCACTGCTCACACAGCTGAATTGTGGGGGAGACTGGGGTGCAGTTATAGCAGGAGTACAGTGCACACTTTTGCTGCCAGTGTGACTGACCAGTGACCACCAGTATATTGTCTGCCTGAAAAAGTTAAACACTCCTGTGGTGTTTTTTTTTTTATTCTATAAACGCATTCTGCTGACAGTGTCCAGCAGGTCCGTCATTCATTATATTATATAAATATTTACCTGCAGTAGTGTTATATTTTTTTTGTTCATCTCTATCATCTTTATCATCTCTATATTAGCAGACGCAGTACGGTAGTCCACGGCTGTGGCTACCTCTGTGTCGTCAGTGCTCGTCCATAATTGTATACCTACCTGTGGTGGGTTTTTTTTTTCTATCTTCTTCATACTAGTAGTTTAGGAGTCTGCTGACAGTGTCCAGCACGTCCGTCATTATATTATATATACCTGCAGTAGTGATATATATATATTTTTTATATCATTATCATCTCTATACTAGCAGACGCAGTACGGTCGTCCACGGCTGTAGCTACCTCTGTGTAGTCAGTGCTCGTCCATAATTGTATACCTACCTGTGGTGGTATTTTTTTTTCTATCTTCTTCATACTAGTAGTTTAGGAGTCTGCTGACAGTGTCCAGCAGGTCCGTCATTATATTATATATACCTGCAGTAGTGATATATATATATTTTTTATATCATTATCATCTCTATACTAGCAGACGCAGTACGGTAGTCCACGGCTGTAGCTACCTCTGTGTCGTCAGTGCTCATCCATAATTGTATACCTACCTGTGGTGGGTTTTTTTTTTCTATCTTCTTCATACTAGTAGTTTAGGAGTCTGCTGACAGTGTCCAGCAGGTCCGTCATTATATTATATATACCTGCAGTAGTGATATATATATATATTTTTTATATCATTATCATCTCTATACTAGCAGACGCAGTACGGTAGTCCACGGCTGTAGCTACCTCTGTGTCGTCAGTCACTCGTCATCCGTAAGTATACTAGTATCCATCCATCTCCATTGTTTACCTGAGGTGCCTTTTAGTTGTGCCTATTAAAATATGGAGAGAAAAAATGTTGAGGTTCCAAAAATAGGGAAAGATCAAGATCCACTTCCACCTCGTGCTGAAGCTGCTGCCACTAGTCATGGCTGAGACGATGAAATTCCATCAACGTCGTCTGCCAAGGCCGATGCCCAATGTCATAGTACAGAGCATGTAAAATCCAAAACACAAAATATCAGTAAAAAAAGGACTCAAAAATCTAAAATAAAATCGTCGGAGGAGAAGCGTAAACTTGCCAATATGCCATTTACCACACGGAGTGGCAAGGAACGGCTGAGGCCCTGGCCTATGTTCATGGCTAGTGGTTCAGCTTCACATGAGGATGGAAGCACTCAGCCTCTCGCTAGAAAAATTAAAAGACTTAAGCTGGCAAAAGCACAGCAAAGAACTGTGCGTTCTTCGAAATCACAAATCCACAAGGAGAGTCCAATTGTGTCGGTTGCGATGCCTGACCTTCCCAACACTGGACGTGAAGAGCATGCGCCTTCCACCATTTGCACGCCCCCCTGCAAGTGCTGGAAGGAGCACCCGCAGTCCAGTTCCTGATAGTCAGATTGAAGATGTCAGTGTTGAAGTACACCAGGATGAGGAGGATATGGGTGTTGCTGGCGCTGGGGAGGAAATTGACAAGGAGGATTCTGATGGTGAGGTGGTTTGTTTAAGTCAGGCACCCGGGGAGACACCTGTTGTCCGTGGGAGGAATATGGCCATTGACATGCCTGGTGAAAATACCAAAAAAATCAGCTCTTCGGTGTGGAAGTATTTCAACAGAAATGCGGACAACATTTGTCAAGCCGTGTGTTGCCTTTGTCAAGCTGTAATAAGTAGGGGTAAGGACGTTAACCACCTCGGAACATCCTCCCTTATACGTCACCTGCAGCGCATTCATCATAAGTCAGTGACAAGTTCAAAAACTTTGGGCGACAGCGGAAGCAGTCCACTGACCAGTAAATCCCTTCCTCTTGTAACCAAGCTCACGCAAACCACCCCACCAACTCCCTCAGTGTCAATTTCCTCCTTCCCCAGGAATGCCAATAGTCCTGCAGGCCATGTCACTGGCAATTCTGACGAGTCCTCAGCTGCTGTTGTTGCTGCTGGGAGTCGATGGTCATCCCAGAGGGGAAGTCGTAAGACCACTTTTACTACTTCCACCAAGCAATTGACTGTCCAACAGTCCTTTGCGAGGAAGATGAAATATCACAGCAGTCATCCTGCTGCAAAGCGGATAACTGAGGCCTTGGCATCCTGGGCGGTGAGAAACGTGGTTCCGGTATCCATCATTACTGCAGAGCTAACTATAGACTTGTTTGAGGTACTGTGTCCCCGGTACCAAATACCATCTAGGTTCCATTTCTCTAGGCAGGCGATACCGAAAATGTACACAGACCTCAGAAAAAGACTCACCAGTGTCCTAAAAAATGCAGTTGTACCCAATGTCCACTTAACCACGGACATGTGGACAAGTGGAGCAGGGCAGACTCAGGACTATATAACTGTGACAGCCCACTGGGTAGATGTATTGACTCCCGCCGCAAGAACAGCAGCGGCGGCACCAGTAGCAGCATCTCGCAAACGCCAACTCTTTCCTAGGCAGGCTACGCTTTGTATCACCGCTTTCCAGAATACGCACACAGCTAAAAACCTCTTACGGCAACTGAGGAAGATCATCGCAGAATGGCTTACCCCAATTGGACTCTCCTGTGGATTTGTGGCATCGGACAACGCCAGCAATATTGTGTGTGCATTAATTATGGGCAAATTCCAGCACGTCCCATGTTTTGCACATACCTTGAATTTGGTGGTGCAGAATTATTTAAAAAACGAGAGGGGCGTGCAAGAGATGCTGTCGGTGGCCAGAAGAATTGCGGGACACTTTCGGCGTACAGGCACCACGTACAGAAGACTGGAGCAACACCAAAAACGCCTGAACCTGCCCTGCCATCATCTGAAGCAAGAAGTGGTAACGAGGTGGAATTCAACCCTCTATATGCTTCAGAGGTTGGAGGAGCAGCAAAAGGCCATTCAAGCCTATACAACTGAGCACGATATAGGAGGTGGAATGCACCTGTCTCAAGCGCAGTGGAGAATGATTTCAACGTTGTGCAAGGTTCTGCAACCTTTTGAACTTGCCACACGTGAAGTCAGTTCAGACACTGCCAGCCTGAGTCAGGTCATTCCCCTCATCAGGCTTTTGCAGAAGAAGCTGGAGACATTGAAGGAGGAGCTAACACTGAGCGATTCCGCTAGGCATGTGGGACTTGTGGATGGAGCCCTTAATTCGCTTAACAAGGATTCACGGGTGGTCAATCTGTTGAAATCAGAGCACTACATTTTGGCCACCGTGCTCGATCCTAGATTTAAAACCTACCTTGGATCTCTCTTTCCGGCAGACACAAGTCTGCAGGGGTTCAAAGAACTGCTGGTGAGAAAATTGTCAAGTCAAGCGGAACGCGACCGGTCAACATCTCCTCCTTCACATTCTCCCGCAACTGGGGGTGCGAGGAAAAGGCTCAGAATTCCGAGCCCACCCGCTGGCGGTGATGCAGGGCAGTCTGGAGCGACTGCTGATGCTGACATCTGGTCCGGACTGAAGGACCTGACAACGATTACGGACATGTCGTCTACTGTCACTGCATATGATTCTCTCCCCATTGAAAGAATGGTGGAGGATTATATGAGTGACCGCATCCAAGTAGGCACGTCAGACAGTCCGTACGTATACTGGCAGGAAAAAGAGGCAATTTGGAGGCCCTTGCACAAACTGGCTTTATTCTACCTAAGTTGCCCTCCCACAAGTGTGTACTCCGAAAGAGTGTTTAGTGCCGCCGCTCACCTTGTCAGCAATCGGCGTACGAGGTTACTTCCAGAAAATGTGGAGAAGATGATGTTCATTAAAATGAATTATAATCAATTCCTCCATGGAGACATTCACCAGCAGCAATTGCCTCCACAAAGTACACAGGGAGCTGTGATGGTGGATTCCAGTGGGGACGAATTGATAATCTGTGAGGAGGGGGATGTACACGGTGATGAATCGGAGGATGATGATGAGGTGGACATCTTGCCTCTGTAGAGCCAGTTTGTGCAAGGAGAGATTAATTGCTTCTTTTTTGGTGGGGGTCCAAACCAACCCGTCATTTCAGTCACAGTCGTGTGGCAGACCCTGTCACTGAAATGATGGGTTGGTTAAAGTGTGCATGTCCTGTTTATACAACATAAGGGTGGGTGGGAGGGCCCAAGGACAATTCCATCTTGCACCTCTTTTTTCTTTCATTTTTCTTTGCGTCATGTGCTGTTTGGGGAGTGTTTTTTGGAAGGGCCATCCTGCGTGACACTGCAGTGCCACTCCTAGATTGGCCAGGTGTTTGTGTCGGCCACTAGGGTCGCTTAGCTTACTCACACAGCTACCTCATTGCGCCTCTTTTTTTTCTTTGCGTCATGTGCTGTTTGGGGAGTGTTTTTTGGAAGGGCCATCCTGCGTGACACTGCAGTGCCACTCCTAGATGGGCCAGGTGTTTGTGTCGGCCACTTGGGTCGCTGAGCTTAGTCATCCAGCGACCTCGGTGCAAATTTTTGGACTAAAAATAATATTGTGAGGTGTGAGGTGTTCAGAATAGACTGAAAATGAGTGGAAATTATGGTTATTGAGGTTAATAATACTTTGGGATCAAAATGACCCCCAAATTCTATGATTTAAGCTGTTTTTTAGGGTTTTTTGAAAAAAACACCCGAATCCAAAACACACCCGAATCCGGCAAAAAAAATTCGGTGAGGTTTTGCCAAAACGCGTTCGAACCCAAAACACGGCCACGGAACCGAACCCAAAACCAAAACACAAAACCCGAAAAATTTCCGGTGCACATCTCTAGGAACCTGCAGTCTAATGTCAGGAGTCTCCCAAGCTTTTTTTTTTTTTTTTTTTTTTTTAAATAAAACGGTCAGCTCATGAGATGAGTTAGGTTACTTTTCTTTAAACATGCAGACCCTCGTGTCAGGGACAGAGGAGTCCTCTGTGATATGCAAAACATCTTTTATTGCAATAATCATATATTGAATACTTTCGCAACTTATGGTTGCAACCTTGCATCATCCTAGTCGACACTGGAGTCGGAATCCATGTCGGTATCAGTGTCTGCTAACTGGATAAAGGGACGTTTATGGGACCCTGAAGGGTCCTGGAACACAGTAAAAGCCATGGGTTAATTCCCTGCTTGTCTTTGGACTCTGCTTTGTCCAATCTGTAATAAAGCCACATTAGCATTCAAAACATTCCACATGTCCACCCAATCAGGTGTCGGCTGTGCCGACGGAGACGCCACCACCATCTGCTCTGCATCCTCCCTAGACGAGCCTTCCGCTTCAGACATGTCGACACACACGTACTGACACCCCCACACACACTGGGACAAATAAATATGGGGACTGACCCCCAATAAGGCCCTTTGGAGAGACAGAGAGAGAGTATGCCAGCACACACCCAGCGCCACAATATGCTGAAACCAAGGTCCCAGCCTAAATAGCACTTTATATATAAATATATGTACAATCTGCACCAAATAAATGTGCCCCCCCCTCGTTTTTGCCCCCTGTTATTGTTCAGCAGGGGAGAGTCCGGGAGCACTTCTCTGCAGCATGCTGTGGAGAAAAATGGCGCTGGTTAGTGCTGGAGGATCAAGCCCCACCCCCTCGACGGCGGGCTTCGGTTCCGCTCAATTTCTTTATACTGGCGGGGGTTTTATACTATACTGCCTCCGCAGTATCTGAGATCTGTGCCAGTGCTGTTTTTGAGGTGATAATTGCTGCTCAGGGCGCCACCCCCCCCCTGCGCCCTGCACCCGTACAGCGCCTTCTGTGTGTGTGTGTGTGTGTGTGTGTGTGTGTGTTGGGAGCAATGGCGCGCAGTGTTACCGCTGCGCGGTACCTCATTGAAGATCTGAAGTCTTCTGCCGCCTTTGAAGTCTTCTTTCTTCTCATACTCACCCGGCTTCTATCTTCCGGCTCTGTAAGGAGGATGGCGGCGCCGCTCCGGGACGAACGGCGTGGTGAGACCTGCGTTCCGACCCTCTGGAGCTAATGGGGTCCAGTAGCCTAAGAAGCAGAGCCTATCATTTAAGTAGGTCTGCTTCTCTCTCCTCAGTCCAACAATGCAGGGAGCCTGTTGCCAGCAGTGTTCCCTGAAAATAAAAAACTTAACAAAAGTCTTTTCAGAGAAACTCAGTAGAGCTCCCCTGCAGTGCATCCAGTCTCCACTAGGCACAGGATCTAACTGAGGTCTGGAGGAGGGGCATAGAGGGAGGAGCCAGTGCACACCCATTCTAAAGTCTTAAAGTGCCCATATCTCCTGCGGAGACCGTCTATACCCCATGGTCCTTTACGGAGTCCCCAGCATCCTCTAGGACGTAAGAGAAATAATAAATGAATAGTGGGTCATCACCTCTTCTGAGAAGGAGAAGGTGCTGCTTCAGGTGCCAGCTGAGCTTGCGCCAACCCTGTGTTGTTCTTCAAGGATCTGTCCCAATGCTGAGCAGGATGGACTCTTACAAGATGGAAAAAAGGCTTTATTTTTATTATTTACATATTTACTTCTTTCGCCATTCGGATAGACAGGATAATTCAAACAACATGTGATTACAGCTATCTTACCTGTGAGACCTTGCAGTTGTTTCCTCATGTTTAAAGGTACAGTAAGAATTTTTTCTTGATAAATAATAAATATGCCCCTCTGTCTGTTCACTAGTATTGGATTCGATTAGCTTATTTTCAAAGTCATTTGCCTTAACTTACTGAGAGTTTGTACTAGTGTGCTTTACATTCATTGTTTAATCATAGGCAAACACAGATAGGGATCCCAGTTGCCTGAAATCCCCCCACCCAACATGGAAACATAACCACAATGGGGGTAATTCAGACTTTGATCACAGATGTGCTACATTTAGCACATCTACAATCACTTTCACAGACATGCAGGGGGACGCCCAGCACAGGGCTAGTCCGCCCCGCATGTCTGGCTCTGCCCCCCCCACACACACACAGGTACAAAAGCATTGCACGGTGGTGATGCTTTTTTACATGAAGAGTAGCTCCCTGACAGCGCAGCTCCTGCGCGCTGGCAGAGAGCTACCTGTCGCTCTCCGGGTCGCAGCGGCTGCGTGTGACGTCACGCAGCTGCCACGGCCCAATCCCCGCACGGTCCGGGCATGCCTGCGTTGCCCGGACGGTGCCCGCCCCCACTCGCCCAGCGAACGCTGGGCTGAGATGCCGATTGCATCTCTGGCATTCACCAGCGCACTGCGGCGCCTGCGCAGTTGAAGCCTGATCACCCGCTGTGTGAAAACGCACAGCAGCAATCAGGTCTGAATTAGCCCCAATGGCAGTAGTATATAATATAACATGATTTTACTAGAACTGTGACCATAACATGCTTGTTAAATAAATCTATATTAAGCAAAACATGCCCAATGTATGGTTATGTCCTCTTCATGGGATAGTCACATAGGGTGGTTAGTCATGGCATAATTTAGCCTGATGCTCCATTTGGGAATGTTGGTAGGTATACAGAAAATATTATAAGTGTGACCGGTGTCGGACTGGGGCATGAAGGGCCCACCGGGGTAATGCTGCTGTAGGGGCCCATGCTTAAAGGTGTAGCCAGGTTCCAGTGGGGGCGTGGCCAGCCACCACAGAGGTTTGGCTAACCATTACATGTTCTGTGCCCCTTGGTAAAAATATAGTAAACCAAATTATTGTGAAGTATAATATAACATATGTATAATGCATAAATCCAGTACCCTAGGATAGTCTGGAACTTGATCCCTAGAGGAGAAGGAGGGCCCACAGGTGGTTTCCCCTGTTCCCCGGTAGGCCAGTCCGACCCTGAGTGTGACATCACTTCCGTTTTAAATTTAATATTATTTTTAGAGAATCATAGTTAAATCAGACACTAATCAAGAGGATTAGCTAAACTTTGTGCATTAAAAATAATGAAGGAAACAGTAATTGCAAGTATCAAAAGGGTTTCAATGATTTCTAGCATATAATGCACAGTGTGTCGCTGAAGTGATGTTTGACAAATTGTGTTAAGGTGCCTGCCTGTTGTGTTCAATTTAATCAAAACCAGACTTCTGTGTGGTTTTCATTTCCTAATTAGCATTAGTAAGCATGAATGATTGTTTAAATTTATTCTACAAAAATCATACTGTGAAAATAGCACAGCTTAAATGTACACTAAATATCTGTCAGTGTTAGAAAGTATTGTACATGTATGCAATCCTGCACACAAAGCTGAAGCTAGTGCAGAATCTCCCTATGTTTCTCAACGTAACATTCTCATATCTCCAAACTACAGTAGCTGATCATTTTGTGGACCCCTGAACAAATGAGTAGCAGGAATTGAGACAGGGCATGGCATAGGCATGCACACATGGGGGTACATTTACTAAGATGGGAGTTCTATTTAAGATGGGATGTTGCCCATAGCAACCAATCAGATTCTGCTTCTCATTTATCTAGCACCTTCTAGAAGATTATACCTGGAATGTGATTGGTTGCTATGGGCAACATCCCATCTTAAACAGAACTCCCATCTTAGTAAATTTACCCCATGATGTGCAGGGTATGTGTAGCCCCATACCCTTTATGCAGCCTCAATGCCTACCTAAAGAGTCTCCTTTCCAACATTTAAGCCAGCTCGCAGAGAAGAAGCAGCGTATTTTTTAATTCCAAGATGGTTAATGTGAAACTGCTCTATCTAAATAAAGCAATTTCACGCTGGCCATCTTGGATTCAAAATGAGGCTGCCTCTTCCCTTGGGGACAACTGCGTTGGAGATGTGGGAAGGAGGTAATAGCAGTAATCACTGTCCAGGAGAACAGTCTATATTCCAGGAGTAGAGGCAGGGCCGGTTTTCACACTACTCTCCCCTTTGTTCCCTCACTGCTCCTATCCACCCACCTAACCCTGATCTCCCACCCTCCCCCGCACAGACTCCCCTTTCCTCACTGTTCCCTCACAGCTACAACAACTCCCATCCATGCCACCCTCCCCCAACACATACTCCCCTCTGTTCCCTCACAGCTACAAACTCCCCCCCATCCATGGAACCCCCTCCTCCCCACACATACTCCCCTCTGTTCCCTCACAGCTACAAACTCCCCCCCATCCATGGAACCCCCTCCTCCCCACACATACTGCCCTCTGTTCCCTCACAGCTACAAACTCCACCCCATCCATGGAACCCCCTCCTCCCCACACATACTCCCCTCTGTTCCCTCACGGGCTACAAACTCCCCCCCATCCGTGGAACCACCTCCTCCCCACACATACTCCCCTCTGTTCCCTCACAGCTACAAACTCCCCCCCATCCGTGGAAAAACGGCTAAACGGGCATCTCTGATACCTGTACACCTTATTATACAATTATATACAAATAAAAAAAAAGATGCTGGACACACTTACACGTGTGGTTACTTGAATTAGGTATGGTCAGGTATGAGAGATGCCCGTTTAGCCTGAGATACTCTTTTGTTTTTGTTTCCCCGAACTATTGACATGGATTTGTGAGGACATCCTTGAAAGTGTGGGGATAAAAAGAAACCGCTACATGAAAATACCTTACCTGTTACAAGTAAGCACACGTGTAAGCGTGACTTTCCTCTGGTAGTGTGAATAAGGTTCACTATCATGCCAATCGGGGACATATGAAGCAAAGAACCTTTTTAAGCATAGGACCCTTTGTTTCATGTAAGCCCAAGAGTGAGCATCAACCCTAATTGACCGGTGCACGTTTTTGGGTGACCCCATAACATTTGACATTCACGGAGTTAAAGACTACTACTGGATTTTCTCTCATCCCCCATTATCCAGATTTTAAAAAGCGATACTACACATTGGATGTTTTGTGTGTTCTCTTTTCACATATGGTATCCATTTGGAGGAGACTGCCTATCCGTTTAATATAAAGAAACAAGAAATTGGGACTTTTGAAATTGCATAAGGACCACTTCCAAAAATAAGTATCTGTCACCCTTCGTTTGTTTGGCGCAGATTGAATATCACCTTTTTGTTCTATATTCCTTGTTGATTCCAGTCTTGATAACACTGAAAGATATTCGTTTGCTGCCTTCATTGTCCAGCGCAGGTGTAAACTAACCTTTCTTTGTAGTAGTATTAAGTGTTTCTTTCATACCTGACCCAAACTTGTGTAATTTTTTACTTTGTAGCATTGGAAAATACATTTCTAAATGTTTTGTCGGCACTAAACACAGGCAAAATTGCATTTATAATGATAAGCATAGTTCAATTAGCAAACGCAAACTAATGTAAGGGATCCTGAGTTTATTTTATCATTCTCAAAAACTCCCAAAAAGCATTGCTCAATCGAATGCCTAACAAGAAGTCTCAGTTTAATATGAACTAGAGATGAGCGGGTTCGGCTCCATGAGAACCGAACCCCCTTTCCTTCCCGAACATCATGCCCTGAGCCCGGATCCGAGTCCGGCCCGGGACTTCCCGCCAGACTCGGAAACCAGAACGAGGCAAAACGTCATTATCCCGCTGCCGGTTTCTTGCGGGATTTGGATCCCATATAAACAGCCATGCATCGCCACCATTTCACTCCGGAATTGGAGAGTGAGGGAGACAGACCTCTGTCTCTCTCTCTGTTGGTGGTGGCGTCGGGTGGGGTTAGTGTGTGCTATGTAGGGGTGCTGCTGCAGTCACTGTGGTTTACCTGTGCTGTGTTAGGGGTGCTGTCCTGGCTGTCACTGGTGTTTCATGTGCTGCCGCTCTACATGGGTGTTGCTGTCCTGGCTGTCACTGTGTTGTACATGGTGCAGGGGCACTGTCCTCCTGTATGCTGTAAAATACAGGAGTGCTGCTGGCCCTGTATGTTGTAAAAATTCAGGGGTGCAGTTGTTAAAAATTAAAAGCACGCTGCTGTACGCTGTAAAATATAGGGGTGTTGCTATTCAAATAACATTACACTGGCCTGTATGCTATAAAAATTCAGGGGTGCAGTTGTTAAAAATTAAAAGCACACTGCTGTATGCTGTCAAATATAGGGGTGTTGCTGTTCAAATAACATTACCCGGGCCCTGTATGCAATAAAAATTCAGGGGTGCAGTGAAAATCAATGTACACTGGCACTGTCTTGTATGCTGTAATAATTCTAGGGTGCAGTGAAAATCAATGTACATTGGCCTTGTCTTGTATGCTGTAATAATTCTAGGGTGCATTGAAAATCAATGTACACTGGCCCTGTCTTGTATGCTGTAATAATTCTAGGGTGCAGTGAAAATCAATGTGCACTGGCCAAGTATCATATGCTGTTATAATTCTAGGGTGCAGTGAAAATCAATGTACACTGGTCCTGTCTTGTATGCTGTAATAATTCTAGGGTGCAGTGAAAATCAATGTACACTGACCCTGTCCATTATGCTGTAATAATTCTAGGGTGCAGTGAATATCAATGTACACTGGCCCTGTATTGTATGCTGTAATAATTCTAGGTTGCAGTGAAAATCAATATATACTGGCCCTGTCTTGTATGCTATAATAATTCTAGGGTGCAGTAAAAATCAATGTACACTGGCCCTGTATTGTATGCTGTAATCATTCTAGGGTGCAGTGAAAATCAATGTACACTGGCCCTGTCTTGTATGCTGTAATAATTCTAGGGTGCAGTGACAATCAATGTACACTGGCACTGTCTTGTATGCTGTAATAATTCTAGGGTGCAGTGAATATCAATGTACACTGGCCCTGTCCATTATGCTGTAATTATTATAGGGTGCAGTGAAAATCAATGTACACTGGCCCTGTCTTGCATGCTGTAATAATTCTAGGGTGCAGTGAAAATCAATGTACACTGGCCCTGTCTTGTATCCTGTAATAATTCTAGGGTGCAGTGAAAATCAATGTAACTGGCCTTGTCTTGTATGCTGTTAAATTGCAGGGGTGTTGTGAAAATACAGGGGTGCTGGCACTGTCTGCAATTGCAATGTCTATGCCTGACCTTCACAACACAGAATGGGAAGAGGAGGCTCCTACTACAATTTGCACGCACCCCTTAAGTGCTTGTAGGAGCACCACGAGTAAAGTTGCTGAGATTGAGGATGTCACTGTAGAAATACACCAGGATGAGGAGGATATGAGTGTAGCTGGCGCTGCAGAGGAAGTTGATGATAAGGATTCTGATGGTGATGTGGTTTGTTTGAAGAAGGCACCAGTGGAGACAGTTGTTGGCCATGGGATGAAAAAGCCCATTGTCGTGCCTGGGCAAAATACCAAAAGAGCCACCTCATCGGTGTTGAATTTTTTTCTCCACAAATCCGGACAACAGGTGTCAAGTCATCTGTTGCCTTTCTCAATCTATAGTAAGTAGAGGTAAGGACGTTAACCACCTAGGAACATCCTCCTTCATACATCACCTGCAGCGCATTCATCATAAGTCACTGTCAAGTTCAGAAACTTTGGGTAATAGCATAAGCAGTCTACTGACACCTAAATTATGTGGTTTGTTTGTCTGAATATTATTTCTCTATGAGGATGTAGACACTGAAGGAGTGTGCGGGGGGGGGGGGGGGGGGATCTGAGGATCTTGCCACTGTAGAGCCAGTTTCTGCAAGGAGAGATTAATTGCTTATTGTTTGGTGGGGGTCCAAACAAACGAATCATTTCAGCCACAGTCGTGTGGCAGACCCTGTCACTGAAATGATTGGTTTGTTAAAGTGTGCATGTCCTGTTTATACAACAAAAGGGCGGGTGGGCCTAAGGAAAATTCAATCTTGCACCTCTTGTTTTTCTTTGCATTATGTGCTCTTTGGGGCCTAGTTTTGAAAACTGCCATCCTGTCTGACACTGCAGTGCCACTCCTAGATGGGCCAGGTGTTTGTGCCGCACACTTGTGTCGCTTAGCTTAGTCACCCAGCGACCTTGGTGCAACCTTTTGGCCTAAAAACAATATTGGCCCTCATTCCGAGTAGTTCGCTCGTTGCCGAGTTTCGCTATATTGCGATTAGTCGCTTACTGCGCATGTGCAAGGTTCGCAGAGCGCATGCGCTTAGTTATTTTACACAAAAATTGGGTATTTTACTCACGGCATAACAAGGATTTTTCATCGTTCTGGTGATCGGAGTGTAATTGACAGGAAGTGGGTGTTTCTGGGCGGAAACTGGCCGTTTTATGGGTGTGTGCAGAAAAACGCTGCCGTTTCTGGGAAAAAAGCGGGAGTGGCTGGAGAAACGGGGGAGTGTCTGGGCGAACGCTGGGTGTGTTTGTGACGACAAACCAGGAACGAAACTGACTGAACTGATCGCAGTGGCAGAGTAAGTCCCGAGCTACTCAGAAACTGCAAATAAATTTCTATTCGCAATTATGCGAATCTTTAGTTCGCAATTCTGCAAAGCTAAGATTCACTCCCAGTAGGCGGCGGCTTAGCGTGTGCAATGCTGCTAAAAGCAGCTAGCGAGCGAACAACTCGGAATGAGGGCCATTGTGAGGTGTTCAGAATAGACTGGAAATTAATGTTATTGAGATTATTAATACCATAGGTTCAAAATTACCCGCAAATTCTGTGATTTTAGCTGTTTTTATGTTTGTTTGTTTTTAAAAAATCATCCAGATCCAAAAACAAAATCCGTTAAGGGTGGTTTCGGCAAAACCAATCCAGATCCAAAATACAAGTGGGGATCCAGATCCAAAAGCAAAACACAAAACGCGAAAAGTGCCTGCCGCACATCTCTAATATGAACGAGGAAGTTCTTACTAGAACAGACTGGAACTGATACTGTAACCATACTGGATTGGATCAGGTAGAATACTGGAACTGGAGTCAGACTGGAACTGACATTGCACTGGCCGGACTGGAACCAATAGAAACTGGAACAGGAGTCAGGCTGCTACTGACTTTGCACTGGCTGGACTGGAACCGGTGTAAACTAAAGCAGGAGTTAGACTTGTACTGACTTGTGCTGGCTTTGCACTGACCTGGACTGGAAACTGCATCTCAGGAAGCTGGAAGCCAGCAGTAAAGCGAAACTCAATGGCCAGTTTTCAGACTTGGAACTGCTTGTAATTTATGGTCAGCAAAGATCTTGTAGTGAGCAGAAGCCTTTTTGGGGAATTGATGAATTTCCTTACAAATTTGAGAGAATTGCAGGAGAGCAATGAAGGCTGGTGGAACATCTATGGAGGATAAAGATTGGAAAACTGGTAACATAAGATGTTGCAAAGAAGGGCACAGGGTGGTTGGTAATATGATATTGAAAGTTATGGGCAAATTCTGCCCAGGGTAGTAAATCAACCCGGTTATCTTGAGAAGATGTAATATAAAGCCTAAGGAAGGTCTCTAACTCCTGGGTTATTCTTTCAATCTGCCCATTAGTTTGCAGATGGTAAGCAGAAGAGTATTTCAATTTCACTTAGAGGGCAGAGCAAACAGCTTTCCAAAACTTGCCTACAAACGGAACTCCTCAGTCTGAGATGATTTCCGTAGGGAGCCTCTTGGAGGGAGATTTTTGCAAGCTAGATGTCAGATGGTTAACCAGTAAGAGGGATGAAATAAGCCTCTTACTCTTATCTTGGAAAACCTGTCCACTACAACCCAGATGCTATTGCAGCTCTGGGAGAGAGGTATCTCAGAGATGAAGTCCATGTGATGTGGAACCATGGATCAGTAGGATAGACAATAGCTGGAGAGACTCGGCTGGGGCCTGTGAAGAGATCTTGTGCTGTGCACAGTTCGTGCATGATGAGAAGTCTTGGATATCGGTTTTCATGCTTGGCCACCAGTAGATTCTTTTTTTTTTTAACTTCAATAGTTTTTATTGAAAAGAAACAATTTTATGGGATACAGAAATAAAAAGGGCAATGTGCAATATAACACAATGTAGAGGGAGGAGGAGGGGGGGGAGACATGGGGGGGGGGGGGGAGCATCCAGTAGATCAACGGTACAGGTACTTTGAGAGCAAAAAGAGCAGACATAAGAAAAAAAAAATGAGTACTTAGAGAAAGAAAAGAAAGGTGGTGGATATACATAAATCGTTAAATATCAAAGTCATTAGTACAAGAGCTATGAAAGTGTATCAAACATAATACATTAAATGGTATACCTTGTAGTTCAATACAATTCAATAGGTAGACGCAGAAGCATAGGAAGAGAGAGGAGACAAAGATAAAAATATAACCTTGCGACCTCTAAGAGTAAGAGGATGTGAAAAAACAAACAAAAAAAAACCAAACAAATTGATATCCTGGTTATATAGAGGGAGATATCACTCACTAACAGGGTATTCAACTAGACTAAAATGAGATGTGCCACTGTAAGATGAGTTATGGAAATACTGGGAACCTGGGCCGGTAGTAACAAACTCATACCAAAGGGACCAGCGGGTCAAGGGGGAGGTAGTAGTACTAGAGGTATGGATGTATTCTGTTTCCATGAGGTAGTGGTGGTTCGTTTTGCGAATAACTTTGAGCAGAGCAGGGGGTGTAGGTTGCTTCCATAACTGAGCTAGATTGGCGCGAGCAGCTATTAAGATATGGCTTAAGACATATCTGCTGGAGGGGGGGACGAGGGGGGGAACTATATGAAATAGCGCTACAGTTGGATCAGGGATAAGTTGGGTATGGAGAACTTCATTGATCAAATCAAACACTTCGGACCAGTAATTTGTAATCAGTGGGCAGGACCAAAATATGTGGTAGATGTGTCCTATAGATCCACAGAGTCTCCAACATTTATTGCTACAAGCAGGCCAAAATCCGTGCAATCGGTCAGGGGTTAGATATAACCTGTGGATTAGTTTAATGTGCATTTCAGTGTGATTCAGGCATTGTGACATGGAATGGGAGATAAGAAAGATATTCCGCCATTCGTGAGGTGACAGAGTTCTACCTAAATCCAGTTCCCATTTTAACTGAGCATTAGATTTGGAGAGAGAAACAGGGGTAATCAATAGATTGTACCAGAATTAGATATCGCCACTGGATTTACTTAAAGAAAGACGAGAGAAAAGCAGTTGTAAGGTTGAGTCTGGAGTCAGTGAAGCGGTAGGGATCGATTTCCACCAATGTGCGACCTAAAAATAGTTGAAAAGTTCTGAAGCAGGTAGGGAGAATTTCCGTAGGAGAGCTGGGAAGGGCAACATAAAAAGTCCTTCCAATATATCACCCAGACGCGATATGCCTACTTGTCTCCATTTAGAAAGATTCAGGTGGGGTATCATCGATGTGAGGGTGGTGATGGAGATCTGGGTGATATGGCAGATGGGTGATAATAAGGTGGTGGATAATTTGCCCCAGGTTTTAAGCGAGGCTTCTGTGGATGGAAGTAGATGTGGGAGAACAGGACGGAGCAACCTAGGAGTGCAGAATATATCTGCAAGAGGGAGCGAACGAGCTTGAGTTTGTTCAAGTTCCACCCAAGATACCGGTGAATTAGTAGTAAAATAATTTTTAAGGGAAGCTAGTAGAGAAGCCTAGGTAAATATAGGCCTCCTAAAGCTCTCGGCAATATCATTTTAGAGTGTGCCAGTGAGGGCGGTTTAGAAGACCAGACATATTTAGTCAATATAGAAGAACTAGTCTGCAGGGCTTTTTTTGGAAAATTAAATGGGATCGTGCGGAACAAGTACATCAGTTTGGGCAAGAGAGACATTTTGAATGCAGCCATACAGTATGTCCTAGCCAGGAGACTTCGTATGATGCCCAAGATTTTGTTAGGGCCTCTAGTGTTACTATTAGAGGAGAGAAATTGAAAGTGAAGACATCGGGAGTGTGGATAGGGATATTAATACCCAGGTATTTAATTTAGTTTTTCCGCCAATTATAAGGAAAGGAGGATTGGAGGGCTGTAAGGGCGTGGGAAAGGTTGATAGGCAAAGCCTCAGTCTTTGTGATGTTGAGTCTATAGTAGGAGGCTAAACTATAGGCATCTAAAATAGAGGTCAGTAGAGGGAGAGTAGTGGAGGGGTCAGAGATAAAGAGAAGGACGTCATCTGCAAATAGACTTAATTTGTGACGGGAGGATCCGGACTGTAAAGCTGGAAATTGGGGGTTATCACAGATTGTAATAGCTAAGGGTTCAATTGACAAAACGAATATCAGAGGGGAAAGAGGGCATCCTTGTCTGGTGCCATTTGTGATTGGGAAAGAGTCGGATAGGAAGCCATTGCTGAGCACTCGGGCCAAAGGAGAGCTATATAATGCTAAAATAGAGGATAGGATACGATCTCTAAAGCCGAATCGGAGAAGGACTTCACGCATATACGACCAGTTCAATCTATCAAAGGCCTTCTCAGCATCCAGGGATAGCAAGAGAAGGCCCTGATTTTCAGAGAGTGAATCAATCAGGTTAAAAACTCTACGCGTATTGTCCGACGCTTGTCTTCCTGGTACAAAACCAGACTGGTCCGAGTGCACCAGCAATGGAAGAAATTGGTTTATACGTGTCGCAATCAGTTTGGCGTACAGTTTGATATCAGAGTTAAGCAACGCGATAGGGCGATAGTTATGTACATAGGCAGGATCCTTGCCGGGTTTGGGTATAGTAACTATACGCGCTTCTAGGAGTTCAGCCGGCAGGGTACCTTGATCAGAAAAATTGTTGAAGAGAGCGGTCAAATGGGGAGAAAGAACATCATGGAATGAGGCATAGAAATCGGTAACAAACCCATCTGGGCCAGGGGCCTTGTTGCGGGGAGAGGACTTAATAGCTGCGGAGACTTCAGCAGAGGTCCATGGGCCATTAAGAGCGGACAGCTGCTCCTGGGTGAGAGTGGGGAAAGAGAGATTGTCTAGAAAAGAAGTAATCGAGAGGGGAGTAGGCTGAGGGGTTGAGGGATCAGTTAGTAAGTTGTAAAGTTTAGCATAATATTGCGCAAATTGGTTTGTAATATCTCTAGGATTTAGGACCTTCTCCTTAGAGGGAGAGTAGATGAATTTGATCTTATTCCTAGCTTGCTGAGCACAAAGTTTACGGGCTAACATTCTGCCAGATTTATTACCCAGAAGATAAAACTTTTGTATCATTCTATTCAATGCTGTTTGGGTACGAGCAAGGAGCAATTTTTGGAGTTGGCTGCGAATATTAGAGAGTTCTTTTTAGAGGGTTCTAGAGGGATTGGCCTTGTTCCGTGTTTCGAGATCTATCAATTCAGCTTCCAACTTCGACTGTAATTGGAGGGCCTGTTTCTTGATGGTGGCACCAGCTTGGATAGCCGCACCACGGGTAACAGCTTTAAAGGCACACCAGTGGTTTATGACGGAGGTATGTAGGGGGGAATTGGTAGCTAGATAAGAGTTTATGGAATCACAAATTAGTTTTTTGGAGAGAGGATTATTTAGGAGATAGGGAAAAAGATGCCACTGTCTAGGGGCGTTTTGGGTGACATGGAGATTCCATTTCCAAAGAATGGAGGCATGGTCTGACCAAGTGATCGGTAAAATAGCGATGTCTTTAGTCCTTTGGAGAGACCATTTATCACATAATATTAAGTCTATCCTAGAGTAGGAATTGTGAACCGAGGAGTGGAATGTATATTCTCGCCCTGAGGGATTAGTTGTCCTCCAGATATCGAAAAGATTGAACTCTATGAGTAAATTGCGGAAGGCTAAAGAAGGGCCGGATTGAGCTGAAGGGAGGCGGCGGGAGAGATGACCAGATTTTGGGTCTAAAACTAAATTGTAATCTCCCAAAACAACCAGGGAACCCTTGTGAGATTTACGGATTGTGAGAAACAGTTTACGCAGGAACGGTACCTGGTTAGAGTTGGGGGTATATAGGCACACCAGTGTAGTAGGGTTGTCGTCTAGAAGACCCGTAAGGATCAGGTAGCGACCACTTTTGTCAGAGATTTGGGAGTGGAGGACAAAGGTAACATGTTTGCTAAAGAGGATAGCCACCCCATTACGGTTAAACAGGCTATTTGCATAGTATCCCACAGGGAAATTACTATTTTTAAATAGAGGGGGGTTAGCAGAGGAAAAGTGGGTTTCCTGCAGCGCGACAACATCTGCCCTTTGTTGGTGGAAGAAAGTGAGGGCCAATCTGCGTTTGTTAGGTGAGTTCAGTCCCTTAACATTAAGAGAGAGGAGGTTCAGCATTGAAAATATAAGTCAAGGACGAGAGACCGATATCTATATTGAGCACAGTAAATGCAATTGAACCGAAGGTCAAAGTACCATGGCAAATGGAGGATAGCAACGAGTCTGGAGCTTGGTGGGGAGGGAGGCATACAGGGGGTTAGGATGAAAGGTTTAAACCAGGGGATAAGGAAGTAAACAGAAAAAGGTCCGGTATATTGGACCTGCATGACTACTGCAGGGGAGGGAAAAAATTACAGTAACTTTCAGTAGTATAGAAAAAGTTGGGGGCGGGCTGATGGAGCAGGCACCACCACTCAAGTATAACATCTATGGAGAGAATACAAACATGTTAAACTAAGCCTACGGAGCTGTAGGTGAGGGCATAGGGGGCAACAACATATAAACAACCAGGAATAACTCCAATAAGTTGTAATTCCCCTAGATGCAAAAATAAACTTAGATAACAGTAAATAACCAGCATAGGACAACAGACATAGAGTGACAAGTGAATGGGTAAACCTGTAACGTATAGACCAGGATAAATGTCAACAATTGGAATGGACGCTGTAATTAATGGAACCTTCCCCTCTCGGTAGGGGGGGAAGAGGTCTATTACTTCAGAGAACTGAAAGAAATTTGAAAGGACCCAGGACTGCGAGCAGGAGGTAGAGGCAGGTGTCCATTCCCGGCAGATAGAAGTAGCGCGGGCCGGTACAGATGGCTTTTGAACAGTGATGTCGCAATTTGACTCCCGCATCGAGAGAGGAGATGATGTAGGTGGAATCCTCATAGAAAACTATTAGTTTGACCGGAAACCCCCAGCGGTAGTGGATGTCATGGGACCGAAGAGCAAGGGTAATAGGTGTAAGGGTACGTCTCTTCGCAATGGTGGCAGCGGAGAAGTCTTGGAAAACTTGAAGACCCCCTAGGATATCTGAATTTTTGGATTCTCTTGCAACTCTCATGATGTGTTCCTTAACCGTAAAGAAATGCACACGGAGAAGGGTGTCCTTAGGGAGGTCAGAAGAGACGGTGCATGGCCTAGGGAGGCGGTGGATACGATCAATCAAGAGCTCTGCGATATCCACAGCGGGGAGGAGCTTCCTGAAAAGTGCGATGGCATAAGGCTCCAATTCCGAGTTGGTAACAGAATCAGGGATGCCCCTGATCTTGATGTTGTTACGACGAGATCTGTCCTCTATATCAGCTAATTTAGACCGGAATTGGTCCAGATCTTGTTGTTGGTGATCGTGGGAAGTGATCAATTCATTGTGGGAGGCGACAAGTTCTTCCACCTTGCGCTCCAAGTGGTCAGTTCTGTCCCCAATTGCCACTAGCTCGGCCTTGACCTCGCGGACAGCTGAGGTTAGGTCTTTAGAGAGTTCCGATTTAAAAGCAGACAGGATCTGGCAAAGGGATTTCACAGTTAGAGGTGCATCAGATTCGCAGTCAACTCCGGAGACCGTGAGTGTGGATGACAGGATGCTCGATACCGCAGGGTCTGGCATGGTAGGCAGAGTGGATATGCTTTGTAAAGGGGAGATTTGAAGGGTTTTCTGAGGGGGGAAGAAGATTTTGGGGAGCGCTGGGTCTTTGTCCTTTTTGGGAGGCATTTTTCACTGTAGGGAATGTAGCCAAATAACAATGTAGGGAGCTCTTGCACGGCCGGGTCCAATCAAAGGATAGATGTGAAACAGGTACACTCAATCACAATAGCAACAAGAACATGTCGATTAGGCAAACATGAGTGGCGGTGGAGGTAAGGAACGCTCACATTGCGAAGTGTTCACAGCTGTGAGTCAATATGGCGGTAGAGTAGGTAACTTGAAAATATGGACGAAGGAGTGATTATTTGTTGGGAGCACCATGTGCGTGGAGGCAGTGGATGTTGAAGTCTGTGCGGCAGGAGCTGAAGGGAGACGGTGCCACTTACATGTAATCTGGGCGAAGCAAGATGGCCACCGCCAGGGGAAGGTAAATTGCAGCTGCGGCACCGGATGGCAGATGTAGGGATCCGCCGCCACACAACAGTGCCTGAGGGTCCGGGGCAGGCAAGGGCAGGTGAGTGAGCAGGTACAGGGGAGAGGGAAGGCCGCTATGAGTCCCGGCACGGCCGCGCCCCCCTCCCGGAGCGCACCCCTGGGAATACTCTAAACTCAATGTCCCGGCTTCAGAACGGGATAGGGGCCGCAAGCGTGAATGCAGCAGGAGCCGCTAGCCATGGTTCCCGAGCTCAGTATGTTATCCGCGGCAGCGGGCAGCGCCAAATGGGGTCATGTTGGCTGCAGGGGTTAGGAGGAGATCCGGATAGTAAGCTCCTTTTAGCTGGAGCTCTGAAGCTGCACGGCTTGTCAGAGCCACGTCCCCCTTATTTATTTTTATTTTTTAAATATTATAGTTCCTGCTATGTGTTAGAGCAGACAGTGCCCTGGGGATTTATATTTCCCAGGGTTCCTCCTAATCTGCGGCTTTAGAAGGGTTGCACCGAGCAGGGAGAAAGGGGGCTATGAGGGTGCCATGCCAGTATTCAAGATGGCGCCACCAGGATCTGGAAGTGACCTCCCGCCGCTCAGGCCCCCCGGAGGCCGCTGATAGACCAGGCGGGAGCGGGCTCAGCGACAGGTGCACAGCGCAGGCCGGGGGTCCCCCAGTCCGAGCGCCGCTAAGCAGGAAGAGGCAGCCGCGGCGGAACAGAGCAGGAGACACCACCCGCCTCCGACCCTCCACAATGCGGCCGCAACGATCGGCGGGTGTCCCTCAGCGGTAAGGGGGTAGCGCGTATCACTCACCACCACCCACAAGCACCAGGTCTGAGGCATAGAGAAGGGTACTGCAGTGCCGAGGGGGGGGGGGGGCATCCTCCGTCCCGGGCGCTGGCCTCAAAGGGTCAAGTCTCTCCTGGTCGCACTGCAATCGAGGCCCAGGCTTCTCTGTAGGAGACACCCGCCAGCTCCGCAGACCGTGCTGACCAGTGCAGGGGTTCCCAGCTGGTAGGGGTGAGTCTCCAATGTTATTAGGGAGCAGCCCGGTATCAAGAATTCCTTATCTAAGCATGGAGCTCCAGCGAGACACGTCTGCCTAGATCTGCAGCTAAGCCACGCTCCCCCACCAGTAGATTCCTTAAAGAAATTTGTAAGTCATCTGGATGTCCATAGAACTGGGAAGCATGCACCCAAGTTAATAACTTCTTGCGCAAATCTGGGGATATAAAGATTTTCCCAAAGACTGGGAAAACTGTGTGTGCAGTAAGTGAAAGCAGCTGGATCAATAACTGGATGCTCTTCATTGCAATTTGACTCTTCGCCCGGAATCATGGATTGAGAAAGAGCATCACCTTTAACATTCTGAGAATCTTGCCAGAAGGAGATCTTGAAGTTAAACCTAGAGAAAAATAATACCCAATGGCCCTGGCGTGGATTGAGACATTGGGCTGATGAGGTAAAGTAAGTTCTTGTGATTTGTGAAGATGGTTAATGGGAATTTGGCACCCTCCAATAGACCCCCTGTCTTTCAAGGCCAATTTAATGGCTACCAATTCCAATGGAGTAATTTTTGTCTGCTGGAGAGAATTTCTTTTGAGAAGAAGCCACAAGGATGTATTTTTCCCATCTTCCAAATTTTGTGAGAGAGCTGCTCCTACTCTGACATCCACTTCCACCAAAAAGGATTTATTGGTTTCCTGCTGAAGTAAAACTGATATATGAAAGCTTGCTTGATGAGCTGAAATGCTGATATCGTTTTTTCTGGCCATTGCGCTGGGTTTACTCTCTTCAGAGATTGGAGCTACTAGGGTTGAAAACTTTCTGATGAATTTCCTATAATAGTTAGCGAATCCTAGGAACCTTTGAATGGCCTTTAAAGATGTTGGAAGATCCCAATTGTGGATGGATTCAAGCTTGGCTGGACACATTTGAAGATCTGTTCCAGAAGTTATATAACCCAGAAATGGAATTGCTGGAACCTTCAAGATACATTTGGACAATTTACCATAGAGATGGTTGACACTAAGATGCTGAAGTACTTCTTTGACTTGTTGATGATGAGTTGTGAGATTACAGGAAAAGATGAAGATGTCATTGAGGTACATAACTACAAATTGGTGAAACACATCCCTGAAGATTTACTTATACAAAATGCTGGAAGACCCCTGGAGCATAACAAGGTATTAACTCTGCAGGGTGCCCATACCTTTGCAGACGTCATTTTTTGTTTTCTGTTCTTTTGATAGTGTAAATGATGGAAATAAAATCAAACTTTTTTTGACATGTTATAAGAATGTCTAATCTGTAATTTGATGCCTTTTGGAGATTTTTCCATCTTTCCTTGGCTTCTTTTTGCACATTAAAATGAATTTTTGCCTGGGGTGCCCAAACTTTCGATCCCCACTGTAAAAGCAGTGGACTGTAGCATCTTCATCAAGAGCAAAAGTAACCATCATCCAAGTTGGATACAGAACATCCCTAATTGAGAATTCAGGAGAATAAAATGGATTTGGTCAAAAACAACTGACTATGAAATACAGGAGATGCAACTAAGAAAGATATTCCTGGAAAAAGGCTAAAAGACAGAAGATCTAGCTGAGGACAATAAAGAAGTACTGAAGTTAGAAAGAACAGTATTACTAATCCCAAATAAAAAAAGAGAAGGGAGAAAAGTACAAAAAATTAATAACCTAGTAAAGTATCCAATCAAAGAAACTGGGAAAAATACAAAACAAATACTGGCCAATACTACTGAAACAATGATGATGACAAACTGAATGGTCGCCTCCAAAGTAAACTCCTAATGATATATAAGAAAACAAAAAAATATCAGAACAAAGGTGGTAAAGAATGTAATACCACCAAAGAAAAAAGCAATAAAATCAACATGGTTGACAAAATATAAACCAGGTTTTCACTACTGCCTTAAATGCTAAAGTTGCAAGAATACGCAACAATGTTTATTCTGAATAGAAATATTAAGAACAACAAAGTTTGTTCTGAATAGAAACATTCATAACAAACAATAAAAAAATGAATATTAGATAAAATAAACTATCACCTGAGAAACGTATGGGGTAATCTATTTACTAGAATGCCCCTGTGGGTTACAATGCATAGGTAGGATGATCAGATCACTAAAATGTAGGATCGCAGAGCATGTGCATAATATAAGAAACAATGTAGAAATGCACAGCATCCCAACACACACTTTATGCCATAATAGTGACCCCTTAACTGGGGCGAAGGAGATAAGATCATTTCTTCTTCATCTTTTTCTCTCTTTTCCTCAATTAACCTTGCAGTCTGCAGTGGACTGCAGGTTCCCACCATAGACTTAAATGGTGATTTTTTTTTTCCCCCATTAAGGCCTATGGGCTCCACTTGATTGGCATGAGAGGAGCACACAGCCAATCAGGAGAGTGCTTTGACGTGGCACTCCTTGATTGGCTGGCAGGTCTCCAAGTGACACAAGTCACAGGGAGAATCGACATTTGGGAAAAGGGGATACATGTGTACACATGGATCCCCTTACATCCGCTGGTTTGGATTAATGCGGTTTGTTTTTTCTTTACCCCAGGATGCCTACATGGACCCAAGAGGACCAATCTATACCAGATATTAGGCAAGTTTTTTTTAACAGGTACCTTATGGATTTCTACTGGACATGGTGACCAATTCACTATGTCGGATGGAAGGTACCGTAAGTATATGTAAGTGTGCGTGTTAGTGCGCAAGTATGTTTTATTAAAGTTGTTCTTTGTAAGGTGTGCATGTCTTGTCTTTATTGTAATATTTATTTTACAGGTGCAACTACAGTGAGCCCTTTAATGCCCCGCATGTTGGTACTTATGGTTCTCCAAATACCAGCATGTGAGAAGGCTTGCTGGGACCTGTAGTTCCACAGTTAAAAGACAATATTTATACTAGAGATGAGCGGGTTCGGTTTCTCTGAATCCGAACCCGCCCGAACTTCATGTTTTTTTACACGGGTCCGAGCGACTCGGATCTTCCCGCCTTGCTCGGTTAACCCGAGCGCGCCCGAACGTCATCATCACGCTGTCGGATTCTCGCGAGGCTCGGATTCTATCGCGAGACTCGGATTCTATATAAGGAGCCGCGCGTCGCAGCCATTTTCACACGTGCATTGAGATTGATAGGGAGAGGACGTGGCTGGCGTCCTCTCCGTTTAGAAATTAAAATAGATAGGAGAGTGAGAGTGAGACACTTCATTTACTTACTGGAGCTTAGGAGGAGTTATACTAGTGACTGATGACCACTGACCAGTGACCTGACCACCAGTGCAGTTTTATAATTTATTATTATTTAATAATCCGTTCTGTTCTTGTTCTCTGCCTGAAAAAAAACGATACACAGTGACTCAGTCACACTCACATACCATATCTGTGCTCAGCCCAGTGTGCTGCATCATCTATGTATAATATCTGACTGTGCTCACACAGCTTAATTGTGGGGGAGACTGGGGAGCAGTTATAGGTTATAGCAGGAGCCAGGAGTACATATTAAACACAGTGCACACTTTTGCTGCCAGAGTGCCACTGCCAGTGTGACTGACCACTGACCACTGTGACCAGTGACCTGACGACACTGACCACAAGTATAGTATATTGTGATTGAATGTCTGCTTGAAAAAGTACACTCGTCGTGTGACTTGTGTGGTGTTTTTTTATTCTATAAAAATTAAAAAACTCATTCTGCTGACAGACAGTGTCCAGCAGGTCCGTCATTATATAATATATACCTGTCAGGCTGCAGTAGTGATATATATATATTTTTTATATCATTATTTATCATCCAGTCTATACTAGCAGCAGACACAGTACGGTAGTCCACGGCTGTAGCTACCTCTGTGTCGGCACTCGGCAGTCCATCCATAATTGTATACCACCTACCCGTGGTTTTTTTTTCTTTCTTCTTTATACATACTACATCTCATTATCATCCAGTCTATATTAGCAGCAGACACAGTACAGTACGGTAGTCCACGGCTGTAGCTACCTCTGTGTCGGCACTCGGCAGTCCATCCATAATTGTATACCACCTACCCGTGGTTTTTTTTTTCTTTCTTCTTTATACATACTACATCTCATTATCATCCAGTCTATATTAGCAGCAGACACAGTACAGTACGGTAGTCCACGGCTGTAGCTACCTCTGTGTCGGCACTCGGCAGTCCATCCATAATTGTATACCACCTACCCGTGGTTTTTTTTTCTTTCTTCTTTATACATACTACATCTCATTATCATCCAGTCTATATTAGCAGCAGACACAGTACAGTACGGTAGTCCACGGCTGTAAATATCTCTGTGTCGGCACTCGGCAGTCCATCCATAATTGTATACTAGTATCCATCCATCTCCATTGTTTACCTGAGGTGCCTTTTAGTTGTGCCTATTAAAATATGGAGAACAAAAATGTTGAGGTTCCAAAATTAGGGAAAGATCAAGATCCACTTCCACCTCGTGCTGAAGCTGCTGCCACTAGTCATGGCCGAGACGATGAAATGCCAGCAACGTCGTCTGCCAAGGCCGATGCCCAATGTCATAGTACAGAGCATGTCAAATCCAAAACACCAAATATCAGTAAAAAAAGGACTCCAAAACCTAAAATAAAATTGTCGGAGGAGAAGCGTAAACTTGCCAATATGCCATTTACCACACGGAGTGGCAAGGAACGGCTGAGGCCCTGGCCTATGTTCATGGCTAGTGGTTCAGCTTCACATGAGGATGGAAGCACTCAGCCTCTCGCTAGAAAACTGAAAAGACTCAAGCTGGCAAAAGCACTGCAAAGAACTGTGCGTTCTTCGAAATCCCAAATCCACAAGGAGAGTCCAATTGTGTCGGTTGCGATGCCTGACCTTCCCAACACTGGACGTGAAGAGCATGCACCTTCCACCATTTGCACGCCCCCTGCAAGTGCTGTAAGGAGCACCCGCAGTCCAGTTCCTGATAGTCAGATTGAAGATGTCAGTGTTGAAGTACACCAGGATGAGGAGGATATGGGTGTTGCTGGCGCTGGGGAGGAAATTGACCAGGAGGATTCTGATGGTGAGGTGGTTTGTTTAAGTCAGGCACCCGGGGAGACACCTGTTGTCCGTGGGAGGAATATGGCCGTTGACATGCCTGGTGAAAATACCAAAAAAATCAGCTCTTCAGTGTGGAGGTATTTCAACAGAAAAGCGGACAACAGGTGTCAAGCCGTGTGTTGCCTTTGTCAAGCTGTAATAAGTAGGGGTAAGGACGTTAACCACCTCGGAACATCCTCCCTTATACGTCACCTGCAGCGTATTCATAATAAGTCAGTGACAAGTTCAAAAACTTTGGGCGACAGCGGAAGCAGTCCACTGACCAGTAAATCCCTTCCTCTTGTAACCAAGCTCACGCAAACCACCCCACCAACTCCCTCAGTGTCAATTTCCTCCTTCCCCAGGAATGCCAATAGTCCTGCAGGCCATGTCACTGGCAATTCTGACGAGTCCTCTCCTGCCTGGGATTCCTCCGATGCATCCTTGTGTGTAACGCCTACTGCTGCTGGCGCTGCTGTTTTTGCTGCTGGGAGTCGATGGTCATCCCAGAGGGGAAGTCGTAAGCCCACTTGTACTACTTCCAGTAAGCAATTGACTGTTCAACAGTCCTTTGCGAGGAAGATGAAATATCACAGCAGTCATCCTGCTGCAAAGCGGATAACTGAGGCCTTGACAACTATGTTGGTGTTAGACGTGCGTCCGGTATCCGCCGTTAGTTCACAGGGAACTAGACAATTTATTGAGGCAGTGTGCCCCCGTTACCAAATACCATCTAGGTTCCACTTCTCTAGGCAGGCGATACCGAGAATGTACACGGACGTCAGAAAAAGACTCACCAGTGTCCTAAAAAATGCAGTTGTACCCAATGTCCACTTAACCACGGACATGTGGACAAGTGGAGCAGGGCAGGGTCAGGACTATATGACTGTGACAGCCGACTGGGTAGATGTATGGACTCCCGCCGCAAGAACAGCAGCGGCGGCACCAGTAGCAGCATCTCGCAAACGCCAACTCTTTCCTAGGCAGGCTACGCTTTGTATCACCGGTTTCCAGAATACGCACACAGCTGAAAACCTCTTACGGCAACTGAGGAAGATCATCGCGGAATGGCTTACCCCAATTGGACTCTCCTGTGGATTTGTGGCATCGGACAACGCCAGCAATATTGTGTGTGCATTAAATATGGGCAAATTCCAGCACGTCCCATGTTTTGCACATACCTTGAATTTGGTGGTGCAGAATTTTTTAAAAAACGACAGGGGCGTGCAAGAGATGCTGTCGGTGGCCAGAAGAATTGCGGGACACTTTCGGCGTACAGGCACCACGTACAGAAGACTGGAGCACCACCAAAAACTACTGAACCTGCCCTGCCATCATCTGAAGCAAGAAGTGGTAACGAGGTGGAATTCAACCCTCTATATGCTTCAGAGGTTGGAGGAGCAGCAAAAGGCCATTCAAGCCTATACAATTGAGCATGATATAGGAGGTGGAATGCACCTGTCTCAAGCGCGGTGGAGAATGATTTCAACGTTGTGCAAGGTTCTGATGCCCTTTGAACTTGCCACACGTGAAGTCAGTTCAGACACTGCCAGCCTGAGTCAGGTCATTCCCCTCATCAGGCTTTTGCAGAAGAAGCTGGAGACATTGAAGGAGGAGCTAACACGGAGCGATTCCGCTAGGCATGTGGGACTTGTGGATGGAGCCCTTAATTCGCTTAACAAGGATTCACGGGTGGTCAATCTGTTGAAATCAGAGCACTACATTTTGGCCACCGTGCTCGATCCTAGATTTAAAGCCTACCTTGGATCTCTCTTTCCGGCAGACACAAGTCTGCTGGGGTTGAAAGACCTGCTGGTGAGAAAATTGTCAAGTCAAGCGGAACGCGACCTGTCAACATCTCCTCCTTCACATTCTCCCGCAACTGGGGGTGCGAGGAAAAGGCTCAGAATTCCGAGCCCACCCGCTGGCGGTGATGCAGGGCAGTCTGGAGCGACTGCTGATGCTGACATCTGGTCCGGACTGAAGGACCTGACAACGATTACGGATACGGACATGTCGTCTACTGGCACTGCATATGATTCTCTCCCCATTGAAAGAATGGTGGAGGATTATATGAGTGACCGCATCCAAGTAGGCACGTCAGACAGTCCGCACTTATACTGGCAGGAAAAAGAGGCAATTTGGAGGCCCTTGCACAAACTGGCTTTATTCTACCTAAGTTGCCCTCCCACAAGTGTGTACTCCGAAAGAGTGTTTAGTGCCGCCGCTCACCTTGTCAGCAATCGGCGTACGAGGTTACATCCAGAAAATGTGGAGAAGATGATGTTCATTAAAATGAATTATAATCAATTCCTCCGCGGAGACATTGACCAGCAGCAATTGCCTCCACAAAGTACACAGGGAGCTGAGATGGTGGATTCCAGTGGGGACGAATTGATAATCTGTGAGGAGGGGGATGTACACGGTGATATATCGGAGGATGATGATGAGGTGGACATCTTGCCTCTGTAGAGCCAGTTTGTGCAAGGAGAGATTAATTGCTTCTTTTTTGGTGGGGGTCCAAACCAACCCGTCATATCAGTCACAGTCGTGTGGCAGACCCTGTCACTGAAATGATGGGTTGGTTAAAGTGTGCATATCCTGTTTATACAACATAAGGGTGGGTGGGAGGGCCCAAGGACAATTCCATCTTGCACCTCTTTTTTCTTTAATTTTTCTTTGCGTCATGTGCTGTTTGGGGAGGGTTTTTTGGAAGGGACATCCTGCGTGACACTGCAGTGACACTCCTAGATGGGCCCTGTGTTTGTGTCGGCCACTAGGGTCGCTTATCTTACTCACACAGCTACCTCATTGCGCCTCTTTTTTTCTTTGCGTCATGTGCTGTTTGGGGAGGGTTTTTTGGAAGGGACATCCTGCGTGACACTGCAGTGACACTCCTAGATGGGCCCGGTGTTTGTGTCGGCCACTAGGGTCGCTTATCTTACTCACACAGCTACCTCATTGCGCCTCTTTTTTTCTTTGCGTCATGTGCTGTTTGGGGAGGGTTTTTTGGAAGGGACATCCTGCGTGACACTGCAGTGCCACTCCTAGATGGGCCAGGTGTTTGTGTCGGCCACTAGGGTCGCTTAGCTTAGTCATCCAGCGACCTCGGTGCAAATTTTAGGACTAAAAATAATATTGTGAGGTGTGAGGTATTCAGAATAGACTGAAAATGAGTGGAAATGATGGTTTTTGAGGTTAATAATACTTTGGGATCAAAATGACCCCCAAATTCTATGATTTAAGCTGTTTTTTAGGTTTTTTGGAAAAAAACACCCGAATCCAAAACACACCCGAATCCGACAAAAAAAATTTGGTTAGGTTTTGCCAAAACGCGGTCGAACCCAAAACACGGCCGCGGAACCGAACCCAAAACCAAAACACAAAACCCGAAAAATTTCCGGCGCTCATCTCTAATTTATACTTAATTTTATACAATGGCTATCAGCCTGCCATTCACAGCCCAGAAATGGCGGGGACAGCCCCAGGCTTCAGCCCTGGTCCTTAGGTACCTGGAGAGGGAAGGACCCCTTTATTGGGGGGTCCCCACTCCCCAGAGAACCCCCAGCCAGAGCTGACTAGTTGGGGGGTGTAATGCCTCGGCCACAGGGACCTGTGTGGCATTATATCCTTGACTAGTGGAGCCTGGTGTTGGTTCCAAAATTATAGGGGCCTCCTACATCTTTTTCCTCACATATTTTTGGATCCAGGACTGGTCCAAAAGCCTGGTCCTGAATGCAAAAATACAGGGGACCCCTAGTACATTTTTTCTCTGTATTTTAGCAACCAGGACCGGCTCAAAGAGTCTAGGGCTTGTTATGCTTTGTGGGTGGGCCTGCATGTCTTTTTTTATTTTTACTTTTTTTAACTATTTAAACACTTTTACAGACAGAAGCATGCATGGATCTCACTGATCTCTGCATGTTTCTTTCAAAACTTACAAGGTGCGAGTTTAACCACTAGGTTTCTGGTCTGCATTTTCGCCAGATCACGCATGCAGGTAGAGTTTTTTTTTTTTTACCAGAAACTCGACTGCATTATATTTGCCAATTGATTTGATTTTTACAAACTGTTCAATTTCACAAACTCTAAAATTAAAACATGAAATTCAATAATGCTTTCTGAGTAATTTCCTGCACTCATTATAATCATTAGAAGTGGCATTAAAATGGTATGTGACCTAATATTTGCATTTCATTTGTTTTTATTAGGGGTGTGCACCGGGTCATTTTTGGGGTTTTGGGTTTTGGATCTGGATCTCCTTCATGTTTTGGATTGGAGTGGTTTTGCCAAAACCACCCTTGCGGGTTTTGGTTTTGAATCTGTATTTTTTCGAAAAAATCATCAAAACAGCAAAAAGAACAGAATTTGGAGGTGTTTTTGTTCTTACAATATTATTAACCTCAATAACATTAATTTCCATTCGATTCCAGACTATTCTGAACACCTCAAAGCTCGCAATATTGTTTTTATCCAGTTTAGGCCAAAAGGTTGCACTGTGGTAGCTGTACGGAGCAGAAGCAGCCCTTGGATGTACAGTATATACTGGAAAGACAAAATATAAAAAAAAGGAATGTATTTAAAAAAAGACAAATTAGGCAAGGCTCAAGATTTCAGTTCACAAAAAGTAAACAGCCGCTGTTATTTGGCTGAGAAACGCGTCAAGAGTTACTCCTAAACAGCGTGGACAATAGTATCCAGAAGCGGCATAGAAGCCCATAATACGGGTAACGTTCCTGATAATACAGCGGATCCGCTACCATTAGCCCAGCTGAGAGTGAAGCCACCGGCCCCGAGGGCTTATTATAGCCACCACAGCCAAACGCTGGTAATGTGATCCAAACAGCGGGAGGTGGGCTAACAAGATCCCAAGCGGCAGCAAGTTACTGCAGAGAATGGAGGCTAACATTAGACGGGAGGCATAGCCACCACTACTATTCTGCCGGGTATCGTGAGGTGGTTGCCGGACCATCAACGGCAGTGAGGCGGCAGAGTGATTTACAGGACAGAGTCTAACGCCTGGCAGGAGGCGTAGCCGTGGATACTAGTGGTGAGATACAATTGATCCTAATTGTCATACAGCCTAAATACTGAGTATCACTGACATTGGGGAGCACGTGAATTAATATCAAAGGAGCCGAATTATATACTCTGCTGAAAATATACACGGGGACGCCCATGAAAGACTATCCTAAGTATCCGGTTCTGAGCACTCCCGGTGAGGAAATTAATTGACTGGCGGAGTAATTGTTCTATTCATAAATACAGAGGGCTTATCCCCAGTGAAAGTGCTAAAACTTGTTTTATACTAATATCTTAGCGGGAGGATTTAAGCTAATAATATATATTTCTCTAGATATGTCTGGGATTGTGTTTTATTAAATATATAACCCCCAAGGGGTTGTCTTTTATATTTAAAGGCTGTTGATTGTTTATTGATGCCCACTGTGGGAGAAGAATATATAATTACCCATATATGAGCTATTGATATAATTGTTGCTGTATAATAAGGGCATCTGTTACATTTGAATTGTATCCACTGTGCACAGCTGTGTTGCAACTAATTATTGCAAAGACATAAAAGCTTTGGAATACTGTGATGTCTATAGGTTATAGCTGGATCTCTTATATATAGAGAACCTTAGGATTGGTTTTTAATTGTGAATGCATATAGTTTTGGTGATTTCATGTTTTAAATAAAAGTTTCCTTAAAACTGGACAGCGCTTTCAATAAATTTTCTCTGTTTATCTCTATTAAAAATATTGGGAATCAACACCCCAAGTATTTGAGAGCAGCAGTTCGTTTTAAGAGGAATTAAATTAAACTAATGGTAAAAAGTTCTGTGGGAACTGGATAACTGACACACACAATTTAGCCTAGCGCTTTCTTATATTTTTGGTATTCACAAAAAGATGACTAAGGCAAAGAAGAATAAAAAAGACAATAGTTTAGATGTAATTTATTTAATTTATTTTAATTTAATTAATTTAATTTATTTAGGAACAAATTCTTAATTTCCTCAAAGATATCTTCGATATGCAGAAAATTCACTATATGAGTGTGGAGAGTTAATTTATATTCATTTAATTTAAATGTATCTAATTTATAATTATTATTAATAATATTAATTTTAATTAATTACAATGTGGTAATAACAAGAGTTATGAAATAGGACAATAAGCTATAATAAGAATATGAGTTACAGACACCACACCCTGAAATGGATGGAGCATGCCTGGATGTATTCTGGGAGGATATAGCACAAATAAAAATAAAAAATGTCTTTTATTTTGGGTGGACTGACAGAACACCCCTAGATGGACGGAGCAGCTACAGTCCTTGGATGTATACTGGGATGACACAGCACAAAATATTAATGTAAAATATATATATATATATATATATATATATATATATATAATTTTTTTTTATATCACACACTTTGGTTACAGTGTTGCACAAATGAGTCAAAAATATGTGGAACTATTTTTTATATCACACACCGGTGGTTACAGTGTCACACAAATGAATCAGAAATATGTATAATAATTAGACACTGTGGTTCACTAAACTGACAGCATCACATAATGCGTTTATGAGTAGGAAATAATATACTGCAGTCTGACTGGCAGTGTCACAGTACTTATGAAAATAAAATAAAAAGAAAGGATTGGCGTATAGCTGAGGTAGGTCCATTATTTAAAAAGTGATCCTAAAATCATCCGGGTAACTACAGACCGGTTATGTCTATAGTGGGGAAAATATTGTAAGGAATGCTAAGGGATAGCATACAGGATTATCTACAGTCCGCTTTGATTATAAGCAAGAACCAGCATGGGTTTTTGAGGGACAGATCATGTCAAACTAACTTAATTAGCTTCTATGAGGAAGTGAGCAATAATCTCAACCAGGAAAAAGCAGTGGATGTGGTCTACTTAGATTTTGCAAAAGCCTTCGACACAGTGCCTCATCAGAGACTGATCAAATTAAAGGAGATTGGCCTAGGAAAAACTGTTTGCACATGGATAACTAACTGGCTGGATAACAGGGTGCAGAGAGTAGTGGTCAATGGGAAGTCCTCAAGCTGGACCCCAGTAGTCAGCAGAATACCACAAGGGTCCGTACTCGGGCCACTACTGTTCAACATATTTATCAATGACCTAGAAATAGGCCTGGAAAGCACAGTGTCAATCTTTGTAGATGATACCAAACTGTGTAGGGTAATTAATTCGGAAATAAATGTGGAGTCTCTGCAGAATGATTTATCTAAATTTGAAACCTGGGCGTCTAAATGGAGAATGAGGTTCAATATAGAAAAATGCAAGGTTATGCATTTCGGGACTAAAAACAAACTTGCATCCTACATATTAAATGGGGAAAGCCTAGGGGAAACAGTATTGGAAAAAGATTTTGGAGTACTAATTGATAATAGGCTTAATAACCGTACACACTGTCAAAGCACAGTAAAAAAGGCAAGTAAGGTGCTAGCGTGCATAAAATGGGGAATTGAGACAAGGGACGAGGATGTAATCCTGCAGCTGTATAAATCATTGGGACGTCCACACCTGGAATATTGTGTTCAGTTTTGGGCTCCACTGTATAAAAAAGATATCGGTGAACTCGAAAGGGTTCAAAGACGAGCTACTAAATTGATTAAAGGGCTAGAAGGACTGGATTACGAGGAAAGGCTTACTAGGTTGAATATGTATACACTGGAAAAGAGGCATCTAAGAGGAGACATTATTAATATCCTCAAATATGTTAAGGGGCATTACAAAGAGTTATCAGAGGAATTATTTATTAAAAGAACACTGTTTAGGACACGTGGGCACTAGCTGAGGCTGGAGGAGAGGAAATTCCGTACGCAACGGAGGAAAGTGTTCTTCACTGTTAGGGCAATAAGGATTTGGAATTCACGGCCAGGGAAGATAGTAATGGTGGACTCTGTAAATGCATTTAAAAAAGGATTGGATACATTTCTGATTGAAAATGATATCCAAGGTTATAACATTTAAAATATTGACGTTAGTCTGGGTGTAACATGATTTATAGTTGTTAACTAGTCATAAAACATTACTTCAGCAGGTACATTGTAATCAACACAACTACAGGTTGAACGTGATGGGCATTTTGCCTCTATTCAACCTCAATTACTATGTTACTATGTATAGTACACTGGGGTACAGCACAAACAAAAAATATTTTTTTTTTTACAATTATAATTTTAGGCTTTATGTTTTTTAGCTTTTACTATTTTAATTTTTCACTGGGATGGAGCCCCTGGATGGACAGACAGATCACCCCTTCCAGATACAGCAGACAGAGCACCCCTTTCAAATACATAATAGAAGTATATTTTTGGCTATGGATCACACACATATATATATAGCAGTAGTTTATGGCAGCTGTAGTACTAGTTGTAACTGAGTGAAGCACCAATAGAAATATATTTTTAGCTTTGGATCACACACATATATAGCTGTATTGTATGGCAGTACTGGTAGTCATCACTGAGTGATGCACCAATATGACTATATTTTTTGCTCTGTATCACACACAGAGGACATATAACAGTAGTGTACGGCAGCTGCTGTACTAATAGAGTGAAGCACCAATAGAATTTTTTTGCTTTGGATCACACACAGATATATAGCAGTAGTGTACGGCAGTACTGGTAATCATCACTGAGTAACACACCAATAGAAATATATTTTTTGCTATGGATCACACACAGATATATAGCAATAGTGTACGGCAGCCACTGTACTAGTAGAGTGACGCATCAACAGAAATATATTTTTTGCTTTGGATCACACATAGATTTATAGCAGTAGTGTACGGCAGCTGCAGTACTAGTAGTCAGAGTGACGCACCAATAGAAATATATATTTTGCTCTGGATCACACACAGAGGATATATAGCAGGGACGTGCAGTCAGGGGAGGCAGGGGAGGCAGTGCCTCCCCTGTCATTAATGATTAAGATAATACAAAGAAGATGCATATGACACATATTCTGTGTCATATGTATCTTCTTAATATTATTCTTAGCATTGCTCCATTCTTTATGAGTTTGGGAGGCACCGATCGTGGTGCCTCCCGTTGTCACTGGGGAAAAGTATGGGAGCAGGGGGCGGGCACGGGCGGGGGACTAGCCATGGGCAGTAAAAGCCCATTGAATATATATGGGAAAGCGGCACCATTAGAGGTGTCGCTTTCATACAGGGACGTGCTTTCAACCTATGAAAGCACGTCCCTGTCAGTGAGGCCACAGTGTGGCCAGCGGATCCGTCACTGGATCCGCTGTCAATCACTGTGTGGGCGACGCTGGCGGAGGAGGTGCGGGCGGCTGGATGCGCCGGTGGTGCTGGCGGAAGGATGCGGCGGTGGTGCGGGTGGCGGCGGTGCGGGTGGCGGGTTGCGGCGGCGGTGCGATCGGCAGAAGTTTACCTTAATCCTGCAGAGTTTGGCAGCGGAGCGGTACCAGTTTCAAAAATGGCGCCTCAGCGTCATTTTTGAAATTCAAGATGGCCGCCGCGAGCCAATCACGGCTCGCCGCGTCATCGCCCCGCCCCCTCCGGCTGACTTATATAAGTCAGCGCGAGGCAGAGGAGCGTCAGTCCGACGGCGGCGGAGGAGCTGTGAAGAGCTCCTGAAGAAAGAAGACGCCGGAAGTCCTGGATGGGCGGCGGTTATGCAAAAGAGCTTAGCAGCCGCCGCCCACCAGGTGAAGACGCTGGAAGCCCTGGGGATGTGGCGCCCCTCAGGTGAAGACGCAGGAAGCCCTGGGAAGGCGGCGGCCACGCAAAAGAGCTTAAAGGCCGCCGCCCCCAGGTGAAGATCCAGTTTAATAAAACTTATTTTTAAGACTGTGTGGTGTTTTATTTTAATATTTTCTTTACAGGTGGACTACAGGTGCCAGCGGGCCCTTTATGTCCGGGCATGCTGGCACTTGTGGTTCTCCAAGTGCCAGCATGCTGGGGCAGGCTTGCTGGGACCTGTAGGCCACCTGTAAAGAACAATATTAACATACAATGAACCCCGCACCCACCGCCACCAGGGGTGCGGGGCATAGCACTGGGCTATCAGCCCAGTGCTGGTTATTGCTCGGGAGGGGGGACCCCATTTTTATTTTTTGGGGTTCCCACTTTCCGAGGAATTCCAACCCTGGGCTGACTGGCTCGGGGGGATGATTAATGTTATGGCAGGGGGACCCCACACTGAGTGTCTCCCCTGCTATGGCATTACTCCCCCTGGCTGGTTCTGCCTAGTGCTGGTTTTACTGATGTGTCGGGGGACCACACTTTTTTTTTTTTTTTCGGGGGGAGGGGGAGAGCTTGTTAGCTGCCAGTGCCTCCCCAACCAGTGACCTCACCGCACGTCACTGATATATAGCAGTAGTGTACAGCAGCCGCAGTACTAGTAGTCAGAGTGACGCACCAATAGATATATTTTTTTGCTTTGGATCACGCACAGAGGATATATAGCAGTAGTGTACGGCACTGCACAGCCCCTTATAAACAGAGAACACCTTGTCCTATACATACAAAGCCACAGTATATTACTATGCAGAGGCCTAACACAGTGACAGCACACCAAAGTCAACTCTCCTGCAAAACAACTCCTCTGCTCTCTCCTTCCTCCTCTGCTCTCTCCTGCCCCCCTTTACTTTCTCCTGCCCCCTTTGCACTCTCCCTGATTGCTCCTTCCCTAACAGCACACACAGTGTCGGACTGGGGAATGAAGGACCCACCGGGGGATGCAGTTGTAGGGGCCCATGTTTAGGGGTGTGGCCACTCTCCGGAGGGAGTGTGTCCAGCCTCCACATATGCTTGGCTAACCATTAGGGAGTACATGGTCTGGGCTCCTTAATATAGTTATATAGTAAATACTGCTAGTTTATGCATGATAATGTACCAGATTAATAACAGCAATGCACTGTAGAAATAATTCAAGTGCACAGTCTGGAACCTTTATCCCTGGAGGGGAAGGTGGGGGCCCCCATGCAGTAGGGCCCACCGGTGGTTTCCCCTGTACCCCTGTGGGCCAGTCCAACACTGAGCACACAGCACAGAAGGAACATGTCCTTACAGTGTACTCTTCAAGTCCGGAGTGAAGATGGCGCGATCGCCGGGACTATATATAGAATCGAAAACCCACGAGATCCGACAGCGGGATGATGACATTTTGCCTTGTTTTCGGATCCGGGCTCGGATCCCCAACTTCAGGCAGGTTTGGTTCTCAGAGAACCGAACCCGCTCATACCTAGTTTAAAAAAAAAATGGTGCTGTTCAATTTCGCAAGATCTGGACACAAAAGACTTCTTTTTAAAACTGACACATCCAAAAAAGAAATCAATTTCGAAACAAATAGAGAATACTCCAAGGCAGAGTTTCCCAAACTGCAACATTACAGTGCAGGTTTTAAGGATATCCTTGAGTGAGCACAGGTAACTCAATTAGTACCTCAGGAAATTTGATTTAACCATCTAGACTCAATCATAGATATCCCTGAAGCCTGGACTGTTACGGTGGAGTTTGTGATACTCTGTTCCAAGACACGACAGCAGCCAATTGTGTAAAAAGGGTTATCACACACACACAGACACACACACAAACACACACAAACACACACACACGCCCAAAAAAAACAGTCTGTATAAGCTAGCATGATAGAAATACTAAAAACTAGCTGAATACCCGTGCTTCGCTACGGAATTTCAAGTATTTTCGTGCGTATAATTTTCATTTTGAAGGACTTCCTGGTAAACTAAGACCACCCATCCCCCAGCAAGGCAGCAGCCAGCAGCACCAGGAGGGAGCAGCCCAGAGACGGAGGGGAAGCCTGCTACAGGGAACCTCCCAGGATCACCCTCTCCCCAAGCCAGACATAGCAGCCAGCACCAGGTACACCGGCGGGGAGACATCTGCGTTACCCAGGAGCAGTGCTGCCGTGCCTCCCGATGTCAGTGGCCTGTACAGTGACGTAGTAGTTATAGCGACGGCGGCTGTGCCGGGGGGTGGTCACAGGGAGTAGTGACCCTGATGCGATTTATCTTCACTGCCACTGTGTAGCTGGGGATGGAGCCGCATTGTGCTGCTACAGATCAGTTGCCGGAAAGCGAGTAGTGGAGGATGTTAAACGTGGAGAGTCTGGACCCGGTGGATCTGTGTGAGAGTCTGTTGATGCGGGTAAGGGTGGAAGCAGCAGCAGGGCTGCCCCATCCCCCATCACCAGGCCCTACACACACTGCTGACTTCTGTCATTGTTTCACCACCCGAGCCGGGTGTAGTCTATACTGTTCACCCAGGGGTCACTATGTAATGGGCCTCTGGGCTATATACTTGTCAGATTGATGCTTATAGTGCCAGCATAATTTGACATTAATATCAGTCATTTTGGACATATTATTTTTCACCCCTTCTCACCCCCCATGCTGATGGGGGCTGAACTTGGACGCAAACGGCATGGAGAGTGTCACTATTCATCTCCGCGACCCCGAAAACTATGGATTTTATACTACCATTTTGCCCGCGGCTTTGCGCTATGGATTTGACACTACTGTTGGTCATTTTGGACATTTTATTTTTCACCTTTTCTCACCCCCTGTGCTGATGGGGGCTGAACTTGGTATTAAACGGCATCGGAGGTGTCACTATTCATCTCCGCAACCCCGAAAACTATGGATTTTTACATGTCACCCCCTTCCCACCCCCACCCCTAGGGGTGCTAGGGGTGTCTTACCCCCACAGTATTTTTTTTCCGGATTGTAAGTCATATGTTTACCAAGTTTGCTGTTAATTTCTCCAGACATTCCAAAGTTATGCTGAAAACTATGGATTTTTACATGTCAGCCCCTTCCCACACCCACCCCTAGGGGTGCTAGGGGTGTCTTACCCCACAGTATTTTTTTCCAGATTGTAAGTCATATGTGTACCAAGTTTGGTGTAAATTGCTCCAGGCATTCCAGAGTTATGCTGGAACATACACACATACATACATACATACATACATACATACATACATACATACATACACACACACATACCTCCGTTTTTATATATATAGAGGTAAGGTGTAGTTCAATGTTCAGTCCAAAAAACACTTCTCCAAAATCTTCTCACAGTAGGACATAGATAATATTGATAGAGAAAGCTGCTGTCCTGCGTGAATTTCCTCCACTATTACTCTCATTTCATAAAGTTATCCAATACATATGAAAATAAAACATAAACAAAGCTATAGCTTACTATATAAGACATACCTCCCAACTGTCCCGATTTTCGCGGGACAGTCCCGTTTTTTGGAGACTGTCCCGCTGTCCCACCCGCGGGCCGCAGTGTCCCGCGGTAGGGGGGCAGTTGGGAGGCTCTGTCTCTCGCTGCCCTGCTTAGCAGAGCAACGGTGAATAGACGCTGTGCGCATGCGCACAGCGTCTATTCACTGGAGTCAGAGGGAGAGGGGGCATGCCAGTGGCTCACAGAGCGCTGGGCATGCCCCCTCAGTGACGAAAACGGGGCGTGGCTCGCGATTGCGGGTCCTCCGCGCAGCCACGCCCCCTTTTCTTAGGTCACAACCCTTTTTCGGGAGCACCTCTTTAGGAGAATGAAAATTTGGGAGGTATGATATTAGATAACAATAACACCTAATGGTAGGTTGGCATTAGGATGATAGAAAATACAACTATCACCTTTTAATTAATTATAAGAAAAGTTGTGAGTAAATGGAATACACCAGGCCTGCTTCCCAGCAGGTGAAATGCTTACAGCAAATAATGCTGCTTTCACATCGCAAAACCTGCTTTTGAAATGGTATTTGAAACGGTTCTTAAAACGGGTCTGAGCAGTTAAACCCCTTTCACATCTCATGTTGTAACCAGTAAATTACCATTTCATTACCGTTTTGGTACCTTTCACACTGAACCCGTTTCACCCATAGAAAACAGTGGTTGTCATTATAAATGGACTTTTCTGGCCCACACATTATTAATAATTATTAATTAATTCATTATTAATAATTTGGATAGTCGTACGATGGAACCCAGCAGTTTGAAGCATTTTTGCTATGTTTTTATATATGAGGGTATCCTTGACTGTCCCAGTAATTTGGCAGCAGATTTCCTCATCCCCTCTGATCCTAAAGCAGCTCCCTCACCTCTTTATCACTCCAATTAGACATTTTATAATGGCTTTGCAGTCTAAGGGGTATATGCAATTGCGGTCGAATTCCCGAAATTGTCGAATATCGGGAATTTTTCGCCCCAAAAAAAAAAATCGTCAATGCAATTCAGTGCTTTCCGTCCAAAAAACGGACTTTCAAAATTCGACTTTTGTCAAATTCGACTTTTCTGCAATGATACAAGTGCTGCAATTCGACCAAAGTGTATTCAATTGAAGTTTGGAAATTCGACAACAGTGCTTTTAGACAGTAAATTTGACATTTTCAATCTGCCACACTTTGGTGGGTGAAACTAATAAAAAAAAATTAAAACATGTTTTTGTGTGTGTTTTTTTATTGATAATAGCATATCTATTTATATTAGAAGGGATTAGGTACTTGGTTTGTCTTTTTTGGAGGCACAAGCATTATTTATATATTTTTTAAAATATATATATTTTTTTTTTAGATGGAATGGTAAAATTCAGAAAAAAAATGGCGTGGGGTTCCCCCTCCAAAGCATAACCAGCCTCGGGCTCTTCGAGCTGGTCCTGGTTCTAAAAATGCGGGGGAAAAATTGACAGGGGATCCCCCGTATTTTTAAAACCAGCACCGGGCTCTGCGCCTGGTGCTGGTGCAAAAAATACGGGGGACAAAAAGAGTAGGGGGTCCCCCGTATTTTTTACACCAGCATCGGGCTCCACTAGCTGGACAGATAATGCCACAGCCGGGGGTCACTTTTATACAGTGCCTTGCGGCCGTGGCATTAAATATCCAACTAGTCACCCCTGGCCGGGGTACCCTGGGGGAGTGGGGACCCCTTCAATCAAGGGGTCCCCCCCCCAGCCACCAAAGGGCTAGGGGTGAAGCCCGAGGCTGTCCCCCCCATCCAAGGGCTGCAGATGGGAGGCTGATAGCCTTGAGTAAAATGACAGAATATTGTTTTTTCCAATAGTACTACAAGTCCCAGCAAGCCTCCCCCGCAAGCTGGTACTTGGAGAACCACAAGTACCAGCATGCGGAGGAAAAACGGGCCCGCTGGTACCTGTAGTACTACTGGAAAAAAAATACCCAAATAAAAACAGGAGACACACACCGTGACAAGTACAACTTTATTACACACTGCCGACACACACATACTTACCTATGTTGACACGAAGCAGTCGGTCCTCTTCTCCAAGTAGAATCCACGGGTACCTGAAAATAAAAGATAATTATACTCACCTGATCCATGGTCCAGAGATAAATCCACCTACTTGTCAAAAAAAGAAAACGAACACCCGACCAGCGAACTGAAAGGGGTCCCATGTTGACACATGGGACCCCTTTCCCCGAATGCAGTGAGACCCCCCCCCCCGGTGACTGCTGTCACTGAAAGGTCTCGTAAGCCAATCAGCGAGCGCAACGTCCTTGCACTCTGCTGATTGGCTCTGTGCGCGTCTGAGCTGTCAGCGCATCGCACAGCTCCCTCCATTATATTCAGTGGTGGAAACTTTGCGGTTAGTGGTGGGGTCACCCGCAGTCAGCGGCTGACCGCGGGTAACCCCACCGCTGACGGCAAAGTTCCCACCATTGAAAGTAATGGAGGCAGCTGTGTGATGCGCTGTCTGAGCTTAGACGCGCACAGCCAATCAGGTGAGCGCCACGGAGTAGCGCTTCCTGATTGGCTGAAGGGACCTCAGTGACAGGAGTCACGTGATGTCCCGGCATTCGGGGAAAGGGGTCTCATGTGTCAACATGGGACCCCTTTCAGTCCGGTGGTTCGGGTGTTCGTGTTTTTTTTTTGCCAAGTACGAGGATTATCTCTGGACGTGGATTTATCTCTGGACACTGACAGGTGAGTATAATTTTTTTCACAGGTACCCTCGGATCGTCGGAGACTGTGGCAGTCGGCGTGTCAACATAGGTATGTATGTGTGTCGGCAGTGTGTAATAAAGTTGTACTTGTCACGGTGTGTGTCTCCTGTTTTTATTTGGGTATTTTTTTTCCAGTAGTACTACAGGTACCAGCGGGCCCGTTTTTCTCCCGCATGCTGGTACTTGTGGTTCTCCAAGTACCAGCTTGCAGGGGAGGCTTGCTGGGACTTGTAGTACTATTGGAAAAAACAATATTCTGTCATTTTACTCAAGGCTATCAGCCTCCCATCCGCAGCCAATGGATGGGGGGGACAGCCTCGGGCTTCACCCCTGGCCCTTGGGTGGCTGGGGGGGGACCCCTTGATTGAAGGGGTCCCCACTCCCCCAGGGTACCCCGGCCAGGGGTGACTAGTTGGATATTTAATGCCACGGCCGCAGGGCACTGTATAAAAGTGACCCCCGGCTGTGGCATTATCTGTCCAGCTAGTGGAGCCCGATGCTGGTGTAAAAAATACGGGGGACCCCTACTCTTTTTGTCCCCCGTATTTTTTGCACCAGCACCAGGCGCAGAGCCCAGTGCTGGTTTTAAAAATACGGGGGATCCCCTGTCAATTTTCCCCCCGCATTTTTAGAACCAGGACCAGCTCGAAGAGCCCGAGGCTGGTTATGCTTTGGAGGGGGGACCCCACGCCATTTTTTTCAGTGTTTTTCCCGTTTAAACGTTTATAAAGCCACTCTCACATGTGTCTCCTGTGTTTTCCAAGCTGTTTCCTGGTTGTGGCTGCTGACATCACACATGGAGACAGCCTATGACCTGCTGGGGCTTGCAAATACCGTTTCAGACCCTTTCACACTGCACAGTGAAATGGGACTGAAACGGGTAGGACCCTTCTTTTTTACCGTTTCAAAATACCGGTATTTTGAAAATGGTAAATTGAAGGGGACCCTTTCACATCGCAGCTTGACCTGTTTAGGAAGCCAGTTAAAACGGCAAAATACCGGGTATAAGCTGCGGTGTGAAAGGGGTATAAGAGTAGTAGAAAGGTTGGACAGGAGGGTCCCTATGGATCAGTAGCGGATCTTGCTACGGGCAAGCAGGATTTTTGCCCGGGTCACCGCCTTCCAGAGGGCGCAGCTGCCGTCCGGAAAGCGCCGCCTCAGTGGCAAGATCCGCTACTGGTGCCCGTGCTGTGCGGTTCGCGATGAAGTCATTGCGCACTGCACTGCATTGTGGGAGCGGCACATAGACGCTACAGGTCATAATTGACCTCTAGTGTCTATGCAGTGCTATGGGAGAGACGTCATGACGTCTCTCCCATAGATCCGAGGAGCGGCGCCGGTGGCCGGAGACAGGGGCCAGCAGCGGTCGGGAAGCAGGTGCAGGGATTTTAAGTATTACTTTTTTTATTTTTTTTCTACTTTACAGGGGGCACAGTACTGAGTGCAATTCTACAGGGGGCACAGTACTGGGGGCAATTCTACAGGGGGCACAGTACTGGGGGCAATTCTACAGGGGGCACAGTACTGGGGGCAATACTACTGTGGGCACAGCTACAGGGGGCATAACTGACCACGCCCCTTCTCCATGAAGCCACGACCCTATTTTTTAACCCAGGGCGCCGCAAGGTCTAGATCCGGCCCTGATATGGATGTATGCTTACACTCCCCATACTTGGAAGTCTTATATAATAACGGGGAGATGTATTAAAACCTCTAAAGAGAATTTATTAAAAAGCCATAAATCTTTAATATTTCCATAGCTATGGAACATCATGGAAATATCACAACAATGTGTGCACCACTATTTGCCTATTCCTTGAATAAGTTGATATTTCTGCATGTTAAGAAGCCAAATATTACAGATAAAACACTGGGAGAAATGGTATAGATGGGAAACAATATAGATGGACTTAATGTTTAATTTTCCTGTATAATTAAATTTATAACTGTGAAGTGGCAAAATATCTGCATTCTGCAAAAATATCTATGGCTTCAACCCTGCCACTGCTAACAAGAGATTTAATTGAGATGACTACCAGAATGCCCTCATCCACTTCCCTCCATCTTTTCTACTGCTTCTCTTCACTAAAGAGAATTGTATTGATCTGCAAAATTCTAATTAATATGCAGCACAAACTTTAGCCTCAATTTGTTTAGATGAATGTTCATGTGTATTCCAAAGTTTGATGTAGGCTGGACCAAATAGTTGGCGGTATCAAGAAAAGGATATTGCAATTCTGATGTATTCCTATTCCAATCTAATCTTGGATCACAAGTACATCCCATTGTGATGATTATGGACCTGATTCCGAGTCATGTGCAAAAGCTTCTATTGGCGGTTGTCCATCTGTGAGTTTATGCAAATGAGCTACAAACTCCTTCCCTTGTCTACATCCATGTGGCAGAATGTGCAAGGACTGTGAAGCCCACTGTTAGTTCCAGTCCACGCAGTAATACTGATTGGCGCATCCTTATACACCACCATTGAGCACACCATCGAAATTTGCATCAGCCCTGTGGCATCTAAGTGCACTTTCTATGTTGAGCATGGCCTCCTATATATGTGGTTTAGCCGCTTGCATGGGCGTTACACTGCAATAGTACGCACACTGAATGGTTCATTTTTATGTGCACTTCTAGCCATCTCCCAGTCACCGGCTGGGAACTTCCATTACTTTCCAACCACCCTTCTGACACCTTCTGAATCAATCACGGAAGCACCTCTGTACGTACACTCAGTGTAACGCATGCGCCATAGGCAGGGCCGGCGCTACCATTAGGCAGCTTTAGGCAGCTGCCTATGGGCGCTGGCCACTGGAGGGCGGCATGCTCGACTTAAGTTTATTTTACTAAAAATTTTTTATTTTGCTAAGTAAGCCCAGACCAGGAGTGGCCGCGGCGAGGGGCTAGCCTGCCACAGCCGTCCGTCACCTCACTAACGCCAGTAGGTTTGATTTCCCTGCTCCATGATGTCTCTAACAGAAATAGACGGAGCTGCACGTATGAGAGAGCAGGGCAGGAGACGGGCGTCGCCCACACTGACACATCCTAGGCGCCGTCAGCACTCAGCACAGCACTAACATGCCGTGCGCTTGTGAATAACACCCTGTGCGGCGCCCGTCTCCTGCCCTGCTCTCTCATACGCGCAGCTCCGTCTATTTCTGTTAGAGACATCATGGAGCAGGGAAATCAAACCTACTGGCGTTAGTGAGGTGACGGACGGCTGTGGCAGGCTAGCCCCTCGCCGCGGCCGCCCCTGGTCTGGGTTTACCGTTTACCTAGGGAAATATTTTTAGAGAGGAGGAGCAGGGGCAGGGCTGTCGGCATTATGCTGAGGAGACAGCACTTCAAGTTCTCCCCTGGCTGCCATCGATGATCCCTCCACCTAACATTATCGTCATTACTGCTGCCGGAAGCCCCAAGATAAGCATAGTTGGGCAGAGGGCAGACGCTGCGGATGGTGATGTCTACTGCATCTGAAAGGCAAGATAAGCCTCCCTGCTACCCCGCGTCTCGCTATCCCCTCCCTCTTTGCCGCCCCGCGCCTCCCTATCCCCTCCCTCCCTGCCGCCCCGCATCTCCCTATCCCCTCCCTGCAGCTTCGCATCTCCCTATCCCCACCCTGCAGCTCCGCGTCTCCCTATCCCCTCCCGCCCCGCGTCTCACTATCCACTCTCTGCCGCCCCACGTCTCCCTATCCCCTCCCTGCCGCCCCACGTCTCCCTATCCCCTCCCTGCCGCTCCACGTCTCCCTATCCCCTCCCTCCCTGCCGCCCCGCGTCTCCCTATCCCCTCCCTGCAGCTTTGCATCTCCCTATCCCCACCCTGCAGCTCCGCGTCTCCCTATCCCCTCCCGCCCCGCGTCTCCCTATCCACTCTCTGCCGCCCCACGTCTCCCTATCCCCTCCCTGGCGCCCCACGTCTCCCTATCCCCTCCCTGCAGCTTCGCATCTCCCTATCCCCACCCTGCAGCTCCGCGTCTCCCTATCCCCTCCCACCCCGCGTCTCCCTATCCACTCTCTGCCGCCCCACGTCTCCCTATCCCCTCCCTGCCGCCCCGCGTCTCCCTATCCACTCTCTGCCGCCCCGCGTCTCCCTATCATCCTGTGTCTCCCTATCCCCTCGATGCTGCCCTTTCAAGATTCTACTACGGGGGCCCACAAAGCAGGGACGTGTAGTCAGGGGAGGCAGTGCCTCCCCTGCCATTAATGATTAAAATAATATAAAGAAGATACTTATGACATATTCTGTGTCATAAGTAATCTATTTATATTATGATAAGCATTTTACATCTTTAAATCACTTTGGTAGGCACAGATAGCAGTACCTCCCATTAACAATTGGAATGGGAGAGAAAGGGGGGCGGGGCCAAGCACAAGGTTGTAAAAGCCCATTAAAAAACTGCGGGGGAAGCGGCACAAATGCCAGTGCCTCGTTGACAGGGAAAACCTGCCCCTCTCAGCGAGGCAGATGTGATTGGACAGCGGATCCAGTACTGGATCCGCTGGTCCAATCACCCATAGGCATTGAGGTCAAGCTGCGGCGGGACCCGACGCTACAGCGGAGCTGCCTGACACTTCAGGAGCGCGGCGGGGGGCAGCGGCAGCGGGACCCAATGTTGGAGTTGCCTACAGCAGCGGCAGCTCCGGAGACAACGGGCAGCGCTGTTACCTCTATTTCCGTGCCCTCAGCATCTCCGGGAGCATCTGCTTCCTCCGGGACTGAGGAACCAGGACCACTAAGGTGAGGGGGGGTGGGGGGATTTGTGCTTGGTGGTAAGTGTCTGGGCAGCTCCCCCCCAGATCACTTGGACTGCAGCTCACCCCCAGTGATCTGGGGGTGAGCTGCAGTCCAAGTGATCTGGGGGTGAGCTGCAGTCCAAGTGATCTGGGGGTAAGCTGCAGTCCAAGTGATCTGGGCAAGATCACTTGGACTCCAGCTCACCCCCAGATCACTTGGACGCAGGGACAGGGAAAAATAAATAAAATAAATGTAAAAAAATGATATATTTATATCACAGCTGCTCACTGCTGCACGCTGCACCGCCATTGAAAGTTGACCACCGCAGACCACAACTGGCGGTGGTCAGAGGGACATCAACGCCGCAGTGACGAAGGACAGCTTAGTACCGCCGCATCCCCCGCAGACCATGGGCTCATACGCCACCGACAACCACAGTCCCTTCCGCACCTCCCCTGCACATATCAGGTAATGTTACCCTATGTCCCTGCTGTCACGCTCTCAGTCTCTGCTGTGCTGTCACTCTCTCAGTCCCTGCTGTCAATCTCTCAGTCCCTGCTGTCACTCTCTCAGTCCCTGCTGTCACTCTCTCAGTCCCTGCTGTCACTCTCTCTCCCTGTTCATGAATTGTGGGTCATACCGTTTGCTATAATGTGAATTTCGGCTCATACCATGTGCTATAATGTGAATTTCGGCTCATACCATGTGCTATAATGTGAATTTCAGCTCATACCATGTGGTAAAATCAGAATTTTGGGTCATACCATGTGCTGTAATGTGAATTTCGGGTCATACCGTGTGCTATAATGTGAATTTCGGCTTATACCATGTGGTAAAATCAGAATTTTGGGTCATACCATGTGCTGTAATGTGAATTTCGGGTCATACCGTGTGCTATAATGTGAATTTCGGCTCATACAGTGTGGTAAAATCTGAATTTTGGGTCATAGCGTGTTCTGTAATGTAAATTTCGGCTCATACCGTGTGCTGTAATGAGAATTTCGGCTCATACAGTGTGCTGTAATGTGAATTTCGGCTCATACGGTGTGCTGTAATGTGAATTTCGGTTCATACTGTGTGGTAAAATATGAATTTCGGGTCATACGGTGTGCTGTAATGTGAATTTCGGCTCATACCGTGTGCTGTAGTGTGAATTTTGGCTCATACCGTGTGCTGTAATGTGAATTTCGGCTCTTTTTTTGTGCTGTAATGTGAATTTTGGGTCATACTGTGTGGTATCAGGTGAAAGGGGCGCCAGTACTAGATAGTATAAGGGGTCCCACTACACTGAAGGACACGCCCCATTTGAGTAGCCACACCCCCTCTTCCAGAGGCGCACGCATAATTGCAACCTTCACTTTTCCATACCCCCACTTCAAAATGTCCACTTCGACCACTGTATATGTATGTGTGTGTGTGTGTGTGTATGTGTGTGTGTGTATATATATATATATATATATATATATATATATAAAATCTCAGTGCCTCCCCAGCCAATGACCTCACCGTACGTCACTGCCACAAAGTTCTAGTTACAACCCTGGTGCCTATCTATAATACTGTATAAAACAACAGACTGTGGTATTATACTATATATGGATGTGGGGCTGGATGCTTTTTAACTTGTGTGTATTTAATATAATATTTGTCAGGTTTTCTGTTGCTGTTATTTGGCTGCTTCAGGAGGATCAACATACTGTTAACACAGCCTCTAGATAACGTGATCACTCCACTGTCCAGGCAACAGGGGAAGGGGAGGGCCGGGGGGGGGGGGGGTGTAGGCAGAAATTTTGCCTAGGGTGCCGAGAAACCTTGCACCGTCCCTGGCCATAGGGATTTTCTCACAATTTTTGAACATGCGCAGTTGCAAAGAATTGCTCAACCACATAAACATCTGCATTGCGTGCGTATCGTGGGCTACTCAGAGTCAGACCCAATATCTGATGGCAGTTACCAGGGTTGTAACTAGAGGTGAGTGGTGCTGCCACACAGAGCACAGAGCCCTGTGGGCGGTACCGCCACTTCTTCATGGCCCCTGCATCTGCTGCACATTACAGTCTGACCGGGAAAGAACAGACATCAATGTTGCATGTCAGGGCAAGAGAAAGAGACTGCTGAAGAGTAGGAAGGGTTAAGGTGTCACTTCTTGGTTACACTGCTACACGCCCACTCTATTCCTGCACCCCCAGCCAGCCATTCACAGTGACAGCTGGCCCACTCTCTCAGAGCGAGACTTGATATGCACAGCTTGGTGTAGTTGGTCTGTCAGACTTCCAAGGACTTGCATTGTAACTGCTGATACTGAGAACACTGCGGGAAATATGGGCTCTCATACCCTGAGCTTTGATGGGCGAGTGGTGCTGGTCACCGTGGTTGGTGCAGATGAGAGGACAATAGTATTAATGAGTTGTGTGTGTATGAAGGGGTGGTCTTCAGTATGCTGACTGACGGGATCCCGGCGCACAGTATACCGGCGCCGGGATCCCGACAGCCGGCATATCGACACTTATTCTCCCTCGTGGGGGTCCACTACCCCCCTGGAGGGAGAATAAAATAGCGTGGCGCGCGTAGCGCGCCACCGTGCCCGTAGCGTGGCGAGCGCAGCGAGCCCGCAAGGGGCTCATTTGCGCTCGCCACACTGTCGGTAAGCCGGCGGTCGGGCTCCCGGTGGGAGTGCACCACTTAGATGTGGGGACAATGTTAACTTACTATTCCATGCTGTCATGTTCAATCCAGTACACACTTTTAATGTGGAGGTTGTTGGTCAGTACACTTTAGGAAGCATACACACAGAGCACTGCAACAAGTGTGTTGACATTATGGGGTAGATGTATTAGTCCTTCCTTAAAGATCGTTATTTGTGGTCTGGAACTTCACCACATTATCACGGTGATATGTCCTCAATGATCACCATAATGTACAAAAATTCCCTCCTGCTGTTATAGCGAATCGTTAAGTTACAGCTGAGGTGATGCAGTCCTTGTAGATTTATTAGCGTTTGTTGCTGTACTGCGTCTGCAGTATAAGCTTCCAACCCATCGGCCCCCGCGCCTGTGTTCTCCCGTGTGTGCTTTTGACAGGGAATACAATATATATACACTGTACTACACAGGGACCCCACTATATCCACCAGGGCAGGGAGCACAGGTCGGATTTTAAATAATCCATTTTACAGAGGCTCCACAGTACCCGGTGGTGAGGACCAGCATAGGGGATAAGGTGCTGACCTGTAGCCCCTCCCCCAACTCCGGGGCACCATCCACTGCTAGTGTTCCCGCCCTGGAGCTGCATTTCACTCTCCCTCACTCCCTGACAGAGATTTTGGCGCCATCTTTACACTAGTAGCTGCGGCTGATCTCCGGGACTGCAGGGCATTGTCTCCTCTGTAAATCCACCTGCCTCATCAGCGCTGTGATTTTACAGGCACTTAAGTATTCTACATGTCATTTTAGACAGTGTTAGTTAAGAACAAGTGTACTTCTACCTGAATATTTAGTACAAGTATTCTGAGATATACATCCAGTATCTAATGTGCATTGTTATATCTATTTATACATATATATATATATATATATATATATATATATGTAGTTTTACTTGTACAGTGCAGTTTTATTGTTTATCTGTAATAACTGCATTGTACCTGTGACTAAGTGTGCCTGTAGCTGCTGTGTGGATTTCATTCTCGTGTATCACACTTTTTGCTATCACTAGGGCCCTCATTCCGAGTTGTTCGCTCGGTAAAAATCTTCGCATCGCAGCGATTTTCCGCTTAATGCGCATGCGCAATGTCCGCACTGCGACTGCGCCAAGTAAATTTGCTATGCACTTAGTAATTTTACTCACGGCTTTTTCATCGGTCTGGCGATCGTAATGTGATTGACAGGAAATGGGTGTTACTGGGCGGAAACAGGCCGTTTTATGGGCGTGTGGGAAAAAACGCTACCGTTTCCGGAAAAAACGCGGGAGTGGCTGGAGAAACGGAGGAGTGTCTGGGCGAACGCTGGGTGTGTTTGTGACGTCAAACCAGGAACGACAAGCACTGAACTGATCGCAGATGCCGAGTAAGTCTGAAGCTACTCAGAAACTGCTACGAGGTGTGTAATCGCAATATTGCGATTACTTCGTTCGCAATTTTAAGATGCTAAGATTCACTCCCAGTAGGCGGCGGCTTAGCGTGAGCAACTCTGCTAAAATCGCCTTGCGAGCGAACAACTCGGAATGACCTCCTATATTCTGTAGCCTGGAGGGCTAGGTGCATCAGGGTCTCATATATATATATATATATATATATAGTGCTACACAGTATATACTGTTTTGTATTTTTTACTGTGTATTTCAGTCACCTCATACCGCTTTAATTCTCTGTTTGTGTCCTATATTTATTGTCACATATATCAGGGGGTTATTTCATTTGCAGGTATTGTGTTTGTCTGGCTATATTGTACCGTTATGCTCTAAGGCTACATTCCCTATAATGTCTGCCACACAGGGCGGGAAATCCGCGGACGCTTCTGCATTATGGAGTGCTTGTACCAAGGATCTACCTGAGGGGGAAGTTTTAGCTGATGGTTCAGGCATTGAGTGCCATACATCTCCCAGTCAGCCCGCAGCACCTGTGGCCAATCAGGAACCACCTTTGGCAGCGTTCTCATGTATGCTGAATACGCTTGTGACACATCTATAGCCCCCTGTGGAGCCTCCTGTGTGTTACGCACACCAGTGCTAACAGGAGTATACCGGTGTATGAACAGAGAGGGAAGCGAAGCAAACGAACTCACAGACAGTATAACATAACATACACAGGAGGTGATGGAATAACTAATAAACACAAAGTGAACGGAGAAGCCCAAAGGCTCAGGAATTGGGTGTCTCCCTAGTGTCAGGAATGCTCAGATGGAATAGAGCGGACAATGAAGCGATGTGTAGTGATTTAACATGTGGAGCACCTGAAATGATGTTGCTAAGAGCAACAGAAAAAACCCTAAAGGGTTACCAACGGGTGTGGGAATAAACTCCTTGGTCAGAGATAGAAATATAGACACAAGGAGAGTATCCACAATCCTAACCCCACTTGCAGGGCACAGGTTCAGCTTACTGCCACTAAACTGACACCTGGACGCCCTGCACAGTGAGGGAGGATTAAGCAAGCAGGTCTGAGAGTACAGCCGCAAACCTGCTGGGTTCACAGAATAGCAAAAGAACCCCAGCAGGTCAAACAACTGACTCCTGTCTTACTGCTAGGTCCGGATTGGCAGAAGGAAGTACCGAATCCCAAGGCCTATTCGCAGTAAGCAACAAGTAAATACAAAGTCACACAGTACTAGCTAACTCTCTGGAACTGACTAACAAACAAAGATTCAGCAGCATTTGCCTAGCCTGAGAGGATGGTTTATATAGCAGGTGCTGTCCACGCCCCACTCAGACCTCACAGACTGTGAGCACAAAACCAGCGCCGGATTCCCTGCCGTGCACAGAGCCTGTAACCACTACACAGTAAAAACCCGGACCGGAGTATCAGCTGCGCTCAGGTTACTTCGCTAACACTTGCCTCCCGGTTGCCATGGCGACGTGGCAGCACAGAGCAGGAGATCCTAACAGTACCCCCCCTCTGACGAGGGGTCAAAGAACCCCTACCACCGGGTTTATCGGGGAACTGCGAGAAGAAAGAGCGTATCAGTCTGGGGGCATGAAGATCACAACTGCGCACCCACGACCGCTCCTCCAGGCCATACCCCTTCCAGTGCACCAAAAATGACAGCCGACCCCGAACCATCTTGGAGTCAAGAACCCTTTCAACCACAAACTCCATCTGACCCCGTATTAGAAGAGGAGAAGGTCTTCCACTGGAAGAAGGATTACTAACCGCCAGTTTTAAAAGGGAACAATGAAATGTTTTATTGATACACAATGAACGGGGCAGATCTAACTGAAATGCCACCGGATTGATAACCCTGATGATCTTATAAGGGCCGATGAACCGGGGGCCAAACTTATGAGATGGCTGTCTCAACTTCAAATTCTTGGTGGACAACCAGACGAAGTCTCCTAATTTGAAGCTGCAGGGTCTTCTCCGCTTATCAAAAACCCTTTTGGTCACTAATGACACAGACACCAGGGCTTTCTTCACTTTCCTCCAAATACCCCTAAGGACCGAAACAACAGAGGAACCACCAGACGTGGAATCCAGGGGGTCAAAAGAATTGGCCTTAGGATGATGTCCATACACACAAAGGAAGGGAGAGATCCCTGTAGCAGAGTGAGCCGCGTTGTTATAGGCAAACTCCGCCATGGACAGATGAGCAACCCAGTCAGTATGACACTTGGAGACATAACACCGGAGGAACTGCTCCAAGGACTGGTTCACCCTCTCAGTCTGCCCATTAGACTGTGGATGGTAGCCTGATGACAAGCTCACAGAAATCTGGAGATTAGAACAAAATGCCCTCCAGAATTTGGCCACAAACTGGGATCCACGGTCAGAGACCACATCAAGTGGCAACCCGTGGAGGCGCACAACATGCTGCATAAATAACTCAGACAGGCGTCTGGCCGATGGCAACCCAACCAGTGGAACGAAATGCGCCATCTTCGAAAACCTGTCAACGACAACCCAAATGGCTGTCATCCCCGAGGATTTGGGCAAGTCCACCACAAAATCCATGGAAATGTGGGTCCATGGCTTAGACGGAATAGAGAGTGGATGTAATGGGCCGACATGAACCCCTCTAGGAGTTTTATTTCGAGCACAAACGTCACATGCCCGAACCCACTGATCCACATCCCTAGCCACCGAGGGCCACCACACCGCCCTAGACAGCAACTCCCGAGTTCTGGCAATACCCGGATGCCCTGCCGACCTCTTGGTATGGAATTCCAGGAACACTCGCTGTCTTAACCTAGGAGGCACAAACAAGAGACCTACCGGAAGGTCTGGAGGAGCCTGCTCCTGTGCTCTAAGGACTAATGACAAGAGGTCCTGGGTAATGCCCACTTTAATACATGATGGGGACCCAATGGGCAATGGCTCCTCGGTGGTCTCTTGAACTGGAGCAAAACTCCGCGAGAGCGCATCAGCCTTGATGTTTTTTGACCCATGGCGATATGTTATAAAAAAATTAAAGCGAGCAAAAAACAAAGCCCATCGTGCCTGCCTGGCATTGAGCCGCTTCGCTGACTCTAAATATGCCAGATTCTTCATTCTTATGGTCGGTGAGAATTGAGACCACAAACTTAGCCCCCTCAAGCCAGTGTCTCCACTCCCCGAGTGCATCCTTTATAGCCAACAATTCCCGGTTACCCACATCATAATTCATCTCGGCAGACGAAAATTTACAGGAAAAGTAAGCACAGGGATGAAGGCGATTATCAGACACCACCATCTGAGAGAGCACTGCCCCAATACCTATCTCAGAGGCATCCACTTCTACCACAAAAGTACGCTCTGGATCTGGGTGTCGTAGCACCTTGGCCGAGACAAATGCCCTTTTGAGACGGGCAAAGGCCGCTTTGGCCTCACAAGACCAGTGAGCAACATCCGCCCCTTTCTTAGTGAGTGCCACCAAGGGGGCCACTATAGACGAAAATCCAGCGATAAACCGTCTATAAAAATTTGCAAAGCCCAGAAAACGCTGAAGCGCCTTCAAACTAGTGGGCTGCACCCAATCCAGGACTGCCTGTACCTTAGAACCCTCCATTTGGAAACCTTCTGAGGAGATAATATACCCTAGAAATGCGATTTGCTGGACTTCAAACTCGCACTTCTCCAGCTTCGCCCCAAGCTGGTGGTCTCTGAGTATCTGGAGGACTAAGCGTACATGCTTCCGATGTTCCTCCAGGTAATGAGAGAAGATTAGGATGTCATCCAGATAAACAACTAAGAATCTATCCAAATATTCCCTGAGCACATCGTTCATGAATTCCTGGAAGACTGCCGGGGCATTAGAGAGCCCAAAAGGCATCACCAAATATTCATAATGCCCTGAGTGGGTATTAAAGGCAGTCTTCCATTCATCCCCCTCTCTTATTCAGATTAGATTGTAAGCACCGCGTAGGTCAATCTTAGAAAAAATGGTGGCAGTACGAAGCTGGTCAAACAAAACCGAAATGAGAGGCAGTGGGTACGAGTTCTTAATCGTGATACGGTTCAATTCCCTGAAGTCGATGCAGGGTCGCAACGAACCGTCCTTTTTACCCACGAAAAAGAACCCTGACCCAACTGGGGACTGTGAGGGTCTGATAAATCCCTTAGCCAAGTTCTCCTGAATGTACTCTGCCATAGCCTGAGTCTCAGGACGTGACAGGGAGTACAACCTGCTCTTGGGAAGCTTAGCATCCGGCAACAAATCAATGGCACAGTCATAGGGGCGATGGGGAGGTAGTACCTCCGCAACTTTTTTGGAGAACACATCCGCAAAATCTGCATAACATCCTGGCAATCCTGGCAAACTTAGCTGCGAGAGCCTGACTGGAAGGCTCAAGCAACTCCTGAAACAATCACTACCCCAACTAAGAATCTCCCCAGAGACCCAGTCAAATTGAGGGTTATGGGCCCTTAACCAGGGTAACCCCAAAACCAATGGGGCAAAAGAACAGACAGTCACATAAAAAGACAATTTTTCAGAGTGTGTGGCTCCAATAAACAAAGGAATTTGGCTGGTGCAGGAGGTAATTTTACCCTGGGACAATGGTTCCCCGTTTAACCCTCAGATCTCAATCTCTGATGCCAAAGGTACTGAGGGAACAGAGTGTTCCAGGGCAAATTGACGGTCCATGAAAACCCCATCGGCCCCACTGTCAACAAAGACCTTAGTCTTGACAGTTTAACCGAGGATCTCCAAAGTCACCGGAATGAGAAAAGTCTTTTTAGGAAATTCTGAATTCTGGCCTGACAGGATATTTCCCATCACCCTCAGGCCCTGAAGTTTTCCGGTTTTTCTGGGCATGATACTACAACATGACCTTTATTCCCACAGTACAAACATCAAACCCTGCTGTCTCCTCCGCGTCTTCTCCCGCGAGGAGAGGCGGGTAGCCCCAATCTGCATAGGCTCCTCGGAATATTCCTCAGAGTAAGGTTCCCTTGGGAAAAAAGGAAACTGCGGTCTCCCTTTCAAGCCTACGCTCTCTCAGCCGTCTATCCACCCGGATGGATAACTGCATGAGCTGATCTAAGCTATCAGGTGAGGGATATTGTACCAGTTGGTCCTTTATCTGGTCAGAAAGGCCCCTTCGGTACTGGTTTCTCAGGGCTGGGTCATTCCACTGGGTATCATGAGCCAACCTCCGAAACTCCGTACTATAAACCTCAGCTGGCCGTCGCCCTTGCTTAAGAACCGTAATCCTGAGCCTCGGCTGAAGCCATCTTGTCAGGGTCATCATACAAAATGCCCAGTGCCGTAAAAAAAGCATCAACACTTTTAAGCGACGGACAATCAGGCTGTAACCCATATGCCCAGACCTGTGGGTCTCCTTGTAGCAAGGAAATCACCATGCCCATCCGCTGAATCTCCGACCCAGAAGACTGGGGCCTAAGCCTGAAATATAGCTTACAGCTCTCCTTGAAACAAAAGAACTGCGAGCGATCTCCAGAAAAACGATCCGGGAGATTTACTTTCGGCTCCTTAACCCCTGAACTTGCCGCTGCAGGAGCTCCGCTAGCGGCCTGCGGGGTGTTCATTTTAATGGACATCTCATTAAATTGTCGAGTCAGGACCTGCACCTGATCGACCACCTGTTGCAAAGTATTTTGAGGGGTATGCTCCATATTCCCACAAAATTTCAACAGGAGTAGGGCTGCTGAATATGTTGCGCACACCAGTGCTAACAGGAGTATACCGGTGTATGAACAGAGAGGGAAGCGAAGCAAACGAACTCACAGACAGTATAACATAACATACACAGGAGGTGATGGAATAACTAATAAACACAAAGTGAACGGAGAAGCCCAAAGGCTCAGGAATTGGGTGTCTCCCTAGTGTCAGGAATGCTCAGATGGAATAGAGCGGACAATGAAGCGATGTGTAGTGATTTAACATGTGGAGCACCTGAAATGATGTTGCTAAGAGCAACAGGAAAAACCCCAAAGGGTTACCAACGGGTGTGGGAATAAACTCCTTGGTCAGAGATAGAAATATAGACACAAGGAGAGTATCCACAATCCTAACCCCCACTTGCAGGGCACAGGTTCAGCTTACTGCCACTAAACTGACACCTGGACGCCCTGCACAGTGAGGGAGGATTAAGCAAGCAGGTCTGAGAGTACAGCCGCAAACCTGCTGGGTTCATAGAATAGCAAAAGAACCCCAGCAGGTCAAACAACTGACTCCTGTCTTACTGCTAGGTCCGGATTGGCAGAATGAAGTACCGAATCCCAAGGCCTATTCGCAGTAAGCAACAAGTAAATACAAAGTCACACAGTACTAGCTAACTCTCTGGAACTGACTAACAAACAAAGATTCAGCAGCATTTGCCTAGCCTGAGAGGATGGTTTATATAGCAGGTGCTGTCCACGCCCCACTCAGACCTCACAGACTGTGAGCACAAAACCAGCGCCGGATTCCCTGCCGTGCACAGAGCCTGTAACCACTACACAGTAAAAACCCGGACCGGAGTATCAGCTGCGCTCAGGTTACTTCGCTAACACTTGCCTCCCGGTTGCCATGGTGACGTGGCAGCACAGAGCAGGAGATCCTAACACTGTGCCATTGCAGCCACATATTGTCCCTGTAGTTAATCCGCCCTGGGCGGACACTCTGTCTATCCAGATCCAACAATTAAGTCAATCTTTGGTTAGACAAAAGTCTACCCCACGCCCCTCTTGGGTCAAGGGGTCATATAAGAGGGCCGCTTCCTCCTCACAATCCACTGATATTTCAGATAATTCTTCTGATGAGGATGGGGAATATACTGATCTGTCAGACACTGATACAGTTGCTTCTGACGAGGAACCTACAACTCATGTTGATGTTCGTGACCTAGTGGAGGCTATTAAGCTGATTCTGCAAATTGATGATGAGGTAGATCCCACTACTGCGCCTAAGAAACCTGATAAATTCAAACGTCAGAAGGTTACTAAAGTAGTCTTACCACATTCTGACCATTTAATTGACATACTGTACGTCAGGACTCCTGGTCATCTCCAGGAAAGAAATTTGTCCCTGTCTAAAAAGATGCTAGCTCGTTATCCTATCCCTGCGGAGTTGAGTAACAAGTGGGAAACTCCACCGCCGGTGAACTCTCATGTCGCCCATCTTGTGATGTCATCTACTCTGCCTATCACCACTGTCACCTCACTGAAGGAATCGACGGATAAGCGTGTGGAGGGATGCCTGAAGTCTATTTACTCTCTTACTGGTGCTGTACATAGACCCACTATAGCAGCCTCCTGGGCCACAAAAGGAATTGAAGCATGGGTTCAGGCATTAGAGGATGAGCTGCCTCAGGATATTTCTGACAATGCCAGACAATATCTGTCTCATATTACCTCAGCCTCCCACTATATTCAGGAGACGTCCTCTGAGGCAGGTTTAATGGCGGCTAAGGCGTCTACTATGTCTATACTTGCAAAAGACCTTAGAGGTGCTCCCTTTTAAGGGAGACATCCTTTTTGGGGAGAATCTGAATAAGATTGTGACTGACTTGGCGACTGCTAAGACTGTGTTTCTCCCAAGTACTAATCCTTCTACACCAAAGGCAAAGGGTACCACTCTCATTCCTTTCAACCTCCAGGGAAAGCAAAGGGTCAGGCGTACCCGAGACAGGCTTGTACTTCCAAAACCACTAAGCCCAAACCTAAACAATCCTGGGCCACCTGTCAGCCTGCTTCCAAACAAGACAAGCCTGCTGCATGACGGGTTGGGCCTCCCCCTGGGGGACCCCAGGGTGGGAGGCTGACTTCTGCAGTTTGCCCAGGCCTGGTTAAAGACCACTTCAGACGCCTGGGTGCGGGAAGTTGTCCCTCACGGGTACGCAATCTCTTTCAAGAGACGTTCCCCTCGCCAGTTCTGCTCGATGGTTATCCCTTCGGATCCATTGAAAGTGCAAGCTCTACAATTGGTTGTGCAATTCCTCCTGGACACAGGAATGGTAGTGCCGGTACCTCTGTCCCAGAGAGGCAGGGGATACTATTCGACCCTGTTTCTAGTTCTGAAACAAAATGGGTCCTTCCAGCCTATACTCAACCTCAAATCATTGAACAAATTTGTGAGAGTGTCCAAATTCCGTATGGAAACTCTGCGCTCTACTGTACTGGCCATGGAACCCGAAGACTATATGGTATCCCTGGACATACTGTACAGGATGCTTACCTATTGCCATATCGCATCAACAATATCTGCGGTTTGCTATTGGCAATCTCCATTATCAATTGCAGGCTCTGCCATTTGGACTGGCCACGGCTCTTCGGATCTTCACCAAGGTCATGGCCATTATGATGTCCCTTTTCCACTGTCAGGGAATCAGGATCCTGCCGTATCTGGATGACTTGCTGATCCTGGCGAACTCCCAAGATGTTCTCCTCAGTCATCTGGAACTGACGGTCCAATTCCTACAAGCCCACGGTTGGCTCATCAACAGGAAAAAGTCCTCGCTGGTCCCTGCTCGGAGCATGGTGCACCTGGGGACACTGCTGGACACACACAGTCAAAGACTGTTTCTGTCTCCAGAGAAAGTCCTGAAACTTCAGGACAGGATCAAATACTTCATTTCTTGCCTAAGAGTGTTGATACACTCGGCAATGCAAGTACTAGGCCTCATGGTGTCAGCTTTCGACATGGTGGAGTATGCTCAATTTCATTCTCGCCCTCTGCAGAGGTTAATCCTTTCAAAATGGGACGGCCTGCCTCATCGGATCAGGTCTCAAATGATCTCCTTGACTCCGGAGGTTTGTCTGTCACTGAGCTGGTGGCTACAGGACCAACAGTTGAGCAGGGGTCGACCCTTCTGGATCCCCAACTGGCTCCTATTGACCACAGATGTCAGTCTGTGTGGTTGGGGCGTGGTGCTAGAGCAACACTCTCTCAAGGGTCGGTGGACCAAGGAGGAATCTCTCCTCCTGATAAATATTCTGGAATTGCGGGCAGTGTTCAATGCTTTGACTCTGGCCCTGCCTCTGGTACGGAACAGGCCTGTTCAAGTACAGTCAGACAAGCCACCATGGTGGCATACATAAATCATCAAGGCGGCACTCAAAGCTGCATGGCAATGACGGAAGTGTCAAAAATCCTTTGTTGGGCGGAACACCATCTGCCAGCAATATCGGCAGTGTTCATTCCTGGAGTCCTCAACTGGGAAGCGGATTTTCTCAGTCGTCAGGACGTACATGCCGGAGAGTGGAGTCTTCATCCGGAAGTCTTTAAACTCCTAGTGGACAAGTGGGGCCTACCAGCTGTAGATCTGATGGCATCTCGACACAATCACAAGCGTCCGGTCTTCGGATCAAGGACAATGGATCCTCAAGCAGAGTTCATGGATGCACTGGCAATTCCATGGAACTTTCAGCTGCCATACGTGTTCCCTCCAGTGTCAGTCCTGCCCAGGGTACTGTGGAAGTTCAAGCAAGAAGGAGTAATACTGCTTCTGGTCACTCCAGCGTGGCCCAGACGGCATTGGTTCTCAGACATGCATGGTCTATCAATCGAGCATCCTCTTCTACTTCCTCAATGCCCAGACCTCCTTGTTCAGGGCCCTTGTGTCTACCCGGACCTGGCCAGACTGGCTTTGACAGGGTGGCTCTTGATGCTTCACTCCTGAGGGCCAAAGGATTCTCTGAGGCGGTTATCCAAGCTATGCTGAAGGCCCGCACACCGGCTTCTGCACAGATTTATTGCAGGGTCTGGAATTCTTACTTCACCTGGTGTGCTGCTAAGAATTACGATGCATCCAAATTCAGAACTTCCAGACTTTTGGCTTTTCTGCAACATGGCCTAGACTTAGGCCTTCGTCTGGCCTCCCTCAAGGTTCATATTTCTGCTTTGTCGGTGTGGTTTCAGAGAAAAATTGCGTCTATTCCTGACGTTCATACTTTCACTCAAGGCGTTTTACGGATTCAGCCTCCCTATGGGGGTGATTCCGAGTTGTTCGCTCGCTAGCTGCTTTTAGCAGCATTGCACACGCTAAGCCACCGCCCTCTGGGAGTGTATCTTAGCTTAGCAGAATTGCGAACGAAAGATTAGCAGAATTGCGAATAGAAATTTCTTAGTAGTTTCTGAGTAGCTCCAGACTTACTCAGCCATTGCGACCAGCTCAGTCCTTTTCGTTCCTGGTTTGACGTCACAAACACACCCAGCGTTTGCCCAACCACTCCCCCATTTCTCCAGCCACTCATGCGTTTTGCAACTCGAACGCTGGTCTGTGGACCTTAAATATCTTACGCTTAAGGTCATGTTTCTGCTGGCTATTGCCTCTGCTAGGAGGGTGTCGGACTTAGGAGCTTTGGGGCAGATGTATTAACCTGGAGAAGGCATAAGGAAGTGATAAACCAGTGATATGTGCAAGGTGATAAAGACAGCAGCCAATCAGATCCTAACTGTTAATTTACATATTGGAGCTGATTGGCTGCTGCCTTTATCACCTTGCACTCATCACTGGTTTATCACTTCCTTATGCCCTTTCCAGGTTAATACATCTGCCCCTTTGTCCTGTCGTCCGCCCTTTCTGATTTTTCACCGTGACCGGGCAGTTATCCGAACTCGCCCTGGTTATTTGCCTAAGGTGGTGTCATCTTTTCACCTTAACCAAGAGATTGTGGTTCCGGCTTTTATCTCTTCTGGTTTGTCCTCCAAAGAGCGGTCTTTGGATGTGGTAAGGGGCTCTCCGTATTTATGTGGAGAGGACTGCTCATTCCGGAGGTCCGATACTCTTTTTGTACTTTTAGTTTTCACAAATGTGGCTGGCCTGCGAATAAGCAAACCTTGGCCAGATGGATTAGAATGGTGATTGCACAAACATATGCACAGGCTGGCCTTCCAGCTCCTGCTGCTATCAAAGCCCATCCTACTCGGTCTGTTGGACCTTTTTGGGTGGCCCGCCAAGGCGTGTCCGCTGAACAATTGTGCAAGGCGGCTTTGTGGTCCTCAGTGAACACATTCATTAGGTTTTATGCCTTTGATTCTTCCGCCTCCCAGGATGCTTCCTTTAGACGCTGGGTTCTCATGCCCGCTACGGTGTGTCCCCTCCCATGAGGAACTGCTTTAGGACATCCCTGAGGTATTCCCTGTGGAACACAGTGTACCCTGCTGCAGAAAAGGAGATTTCTGGTAGACTTGCTCTTATACCTGCTACTGCATTGGACTGGTTAATGAAACTGGACTCCAGTGTCCGGAGGACGGGGTTCTAGAGGAGGCCATGCAATGCATCCTGGGAACAGTCAAAGCTTTAGCCTGTTGGTGCCTCTGGATCAAGATCTAACTTTACACCCCAATGTATTTCCTGTGGAACCCAGTGTACATCGCAGAAAGTGATTTAACTATGGTAAGTCTACCATAAATCTCCTTTTTTTTTTATAAATGTATATAAAATGAGTTATTTAGGTTAATATTAATAAGCATACACACATTACTAAAATTAAATTTAAATATTGGTCAGGTGTATATGTTATATAATAAAGATTTTTATAACAATAAAAGTCACAAAAGAGAGATCTGACAGACTCTCACTTTGCTCCTGTTAGAAAGGACTGGTTTGAAGAAACAAGCTTTATTGTCACAATAAAAAAACAAAAACACAACGATTCTGCTATACGGTTGCAGTGCCAGCCCCAAGGCAACCAAAGTGAAAGGGCTGTTAATATATGAGGTAGGTATCGACCAATGCACACAGTGGCTAAGCCGATAATGACATATGCACTATGCGCAGTCCTTAAACTGCTGCTAACAGCTTGTTCAAACAGTGTAGAGAGGCGGTAACTAGTGCACTTAGCGTGCACTATGTGCAAAAAGCACATAATGACGCTTCGTACATTCTCCCCTATATTTGGTAATGACATCTGGATAACAGTAGTATGGAGTTTGTACAAAGGGGTCGAACCCCTCCATCATTGTACAAGACAAATCAGATTTCCCCCCCTCCTTCCCAACAAGGCCACACCCCTTTTTGGGACATGCGCCTATTTTCTCTATTTAAATATTGGAGGGCATAAATTCTCTTTCTGGCACATGCCACAAAAATGTCTAGTTACAGCTCTGGCAATTACAAACAAGTATATAATCTGTGGATTTACATAGGTATCCTATTAGGTTGCCCCCCCCCCCCCCCCCCCCCAAAAGAAAAAGAAAAGTATCCCAAAAACACAGGTTCAGTGAAACTTGTGTAGCCTAATATTAGGTTAAGTTAATAAATAAATATATAAATTAAATATGGAATTATTAATTAATGTGATTAATGTATTAATTTATGTATAAAAAAATTCTTTAAAAAAGGATATATATGTGTGTGTATATATATATATATATATATATATATATATATATATATAAAACAAAGATTCAACCCTAATTTCTTGCGCTATACCACTAGTCTCAAACCACCAAGAAATACCCTCTGACAGATAAGGTATTAAAAGTAGATTTAGAATAGAAAAGGATTCTCGTGGGAGCCAATATGCCTTTTGTATGACAATAATTAAAAGTTTTTATTGTACAGAAACAAACGATATTTATCCTAAACGTTCGTCATTAACACAACCTTCTAAAAATTCAATAAAACAATGTTACAGTCTTATAAATAAACAATTTACAGTAGATGTGAGGATTTTACAGTCAGGTGATCACAGTCAGAACTTGAAATGGATGTATCTCCAACCAGATGCTTGTAATAATGGCTTTATTAACCAGATGTTACGAAACCCAACGTGTTTCGTCCGTTAGGACTTCATCAGGGGTTTATAATCAGTTCTTATAGTAGGAGTAATTACCATTGGTTAGAAAGGTTTAGAATATCCAATGATTACATCCAATCACATGTTCAATTCAATAAATATGGTATTTGGAGAGACTGAACACAACTCAAGCTCCTGCATCAGCATGTAGAGGCCAGGGGGAGGGCTCAGAAAACGGAGTGCAGGAGGTATCCCAAAAACACAGGTTCAGTGAAACTTGTGTAGCCTAATATTAGGTTAAGTTAATAAATAAATATATAAATTAAATATGGAATTATTAATTAATGTGATTAATGTATTAATTTATGTATAAAAAATTTCTTTAAAAAAGGATATATATGTGTGTGTATATATATATATATGTATATATATATATATATATATATATATATATATGAATAAAATGTATATATGTATGAAATAATAAGAATTTACTTACCGATAATTCTATTTCTCGTAGTCCGTAGTGGATGCTGGGGACTCCGTCAGGACCATGGGGAATAGCGGCTCCGCAGGAGACAGGGCACAAAAGTAAAAGCTTTAGGATCAGGTGGTGTGCACTGGCTCCTCCCCCTATGACCCTCCTCCAAGCCTCAGTTAGGATACTGTGCCCGGACGAGCGTACACAATAAGGAAGGATTTTGAATCCCGGGTAAGACTCATACCAGCCACACCAATCACACTGTACAACCTGTGATCTGAACCCAGTTAACAGCATGATAACAGCGGAGCCTCTGAAAAGATGGCTCACAACAATAATAACCCGATTTTTGTAACAATAACTATGTACAAGTATTGCAGACAATCCGCACTTGGGATGGGCGCCCAGCATCCACTACGGACTACGAGAAATAGAATTATCGGTAAGTAAATTCTTATTTTCTCTGACGTCCTAAGTGGATGCTGGGGACTCCGTCAGGACCATGGGGATTATACCAAAGCTCCCAAACGGGCGGGAGAGTGCGGATGACTCTGCAGCACCGAATGAGAGAACTCCCGGTCCTCCTCAGTCAGGGTGTGCCCCTGACCAAGTAGCTGCTCGGCAAAGTTGTAAAGCCGAGACCCCTCGGGCAGCCGCCCAAGATGAGCCCACCTTCCTTGTGGAATGGGCATTTACATATTTTGGCTGTGGCAGGCCTGCCACAGCATGTGCAGGCTGAATTGTACTACACATCCAACTAGCAATCGTCTGCTTAGAATCAAGAGCACCCAGTTTATTGGGTGCATACAGGATAACAGCAAGTCAGTTTTCCTGACTCCAGCCGTCCTGGAAACCTATATTTTCAGGGCCCTGACAACATCTAGCAACTTGGAGTCCTCCAAGTCCCTAGTAGCCGCAGGTACCACAATAAGCTGGTTCAGGTGAAACACTGACACCACCTTAGGGAGAAACTGGGGACGAGTCCGCAGCTCTGCCCTGTCCGAATGGACAATCAGATATGGGCTTTTGTGAGACAAAGCCGCCAATTCTGACACTCGCCTGGCCGAGGCCAGGGCCAACAGCATGGTCACTTTCCATGTGAGATATTTCAAATCCACAGATTTGAGCGGTTTAAACCAATGTGATTTGAGGAATCCCAGAACTACGTTGAGATCCCACAGTGCCACTGGAGGCACAAAAGGGGGTTGTATATGCAGTACTCCCTTGACAAACTTCTGGACTTCAGGAACTGAAGCCAATTCTTTCTGGAAGAAAATCGACAGGGCCGAAATTTGAACCTTAATGGACCCCAATTTGAGGCCCATAGACACTCCTGTTTGCAGGAAATGCAGGAATCGACCGAGTTGAAATTTCTTCGTGGGGCCTTCCTGGCCTCACACCACGCAACATATTTTCGCCACATGTGGTGATAATGTTGTGCGGTCACCTCCTTCCTGGCTTTGACCAGGGTAGGAATGACCTCTTCCGGAATGCCTTTTTCCCTTAGGATCCGGCGTTCAACCGCCATGCCGTCAAACGCAGCCGCGGTAAGTCTTGGAACAGACATGGTACTTGCTGAAGCAAGTCCCTTCTTAGCGGCAGAGGCATGAGTCCTCTGTGAGCATCTCTTGAAGTTCCAGGTACCAAGTCCTTCTTGGCCAATCCGGAGCCACGAGTATAGTTCTTACTCCTCTACGTCTTATAATTCTCAGTACCTTGGGTATGAGAAGCAGAGGAGGGAACACATACACTGACTGGTACACCCACGGTGTTACCAGAGCGTCCACAGCTATTGCCTGAGGGTCTCTTGACCTGGCGCAATACCTGTCCAGTTTTTTGTTCAGGCGGGACGCCATCATGTCCACCTTTGGTCTTTCCCAATGGTTCACAATCATGTGGAAGACTTCCCGATGAAATCCCCACTCTCCCGGGCGTCGGAATGAACACTGCTGACAGTGCTATCACCTGATTTTCCGCCCAGCGAAGAATCCTTGCAGTTTCTGCTATTGCCCTTCTGCTTCTTGTGCCGCCCTGTCTGTTTACGTGGGCGACTGCCGTGATGTTGTCCCACTGGATCAATACCGGCTGACCTTGAAGCAGAGGTCTTGCTAAGCTTAGAGCATTGTAACTTGCCCTTAGCTCCAGTATATTTATGTGGAGAGAATTCTCCAGACTTGATCACACTCCCTGGAAATTTTTTCCCTGTGTGACTGCTCCCCAGCCTCTCAGGCTGGCATCCCTGGTCACCAGGACCCTTCCTGAATGCCGAATCTGCGGCCCATTAGTAGATGAGTACTTTGCAGCCACCGCAGAAGAAACACCCTTGTCCTTGGAGACAGGGTTATCCGCTGATGCATCTGAAGATGCGATCCGGACCATTTTTCCAGCAGATCCCACTGAAAAGTTCTTGCGTGAAAACTGCCGAATGGAATCGCTTCGTAAGAAGCCACCATTTTTCCCAGGACCCTTGTGCAATGATGCACTGACACTTTTCCTGGTTTTAGGAGGTTCCTGACTAGCTCGGATAACTCCCTGGCTTTCTTCTCCGGGAGAAACACCCTTTTCTGGACTGTGTCCAGAATCATCCCTAGGAACAGCCGATGTGTCGTCGGAAACAACTGCGGTTTTGGAATATTTAGAATCCACCCGTGCTGTCGTAGAACTACTTGAGATAGTGCTACTCCGACCTCCAACTGTTCTCTGGACCTTGCTCTTATCAGGAGTTCGTCCATTTTCTTTGAAGAAGAATCATCATTTCGGCCATTACCTTGGTAAAGACCCGGGGTGCCGTGGACAATCCAAACGGCAGCGTCTGAAACTGATAGTGACAGTTCTGTACCACGAACCTGAGGTACCCTTGGTGAGAAGGGCAAATTGGGACATGGAGGTAAGTATCCCTGATGTCCCGGGACACCCTATAGTCCCCTTCTTCCTGGTTCGCTATCACTGCTCTGAGTGACTCCATCTTGATTTGAACCTTTGTAAGTGTTCAAATATTTCAGATTTAGAATAGGTCTCACCGAGCCTTCTGGCTTCAGTACCACAACATAGTGTGGAATAATACCCCTTTCCTTGTTGTAGGAGGGGTACTTTGATTATCACCTGCTGGGAATACAGCTTGTGAATTGTTTCCAATACTGCCTCCCTGTCGGAGGGAGACGTTGGTAAAGCAGACTTCAGGAACCTGCGAGGGGGAAACGTCTCGACTTTCCAATCTGTACCCCTGGGATCCTACTTGTAGGATCCAGGGGTCCTATACGGCCCCAGCGTCATGCTGAGAAACTTGGCAGAAGCGGTGGAGGCTTCTGTTCCTGGGAATGGGCTGCCTGCTGCAGTCTTCTTCCCTTTCCTCTATCCCTGGGCAGATATGACTCTGATGGGGACGAAAGGACTGAGGCTGAAAAGACGGTGTCTTTTTCTGCAGAGATGTGACTTAGGGTAAAAACGGTGGATTTTCCAGCAGTTGCCGTGGCCACCAGGTCCGATGGACCGACCCCAAATAACTCCTCCCCTTTATACGGCAATACTTCTTTGTGCCGTTTGGAATCTGCATCACCTGACCACTGTCGTGTCCATAAACATCTTCTGGCAGATATGGACATCGCACTTACTCTTGATGCCAGAGTGCAAATATCCCTCTGTGCATCTCGTATATATAGAAATGCATCCTTTAAATGCTCTATAGTCAATAAAATACTGTCCCTGTCAAGGGTATCAATATTTTTAGTCAGGGAATCCGACCAAGCCACCCCAGCTCTGCACATCCAGGCTGAGGCGATCGCTGGTCGCAGTATAACACCAGTATGTGTGTATATACTTCTTAGGATATTTTCCAGCCTCCTATCAGTTGGCTCCTTGAGGACGGCCCTATCCGGAGACGGTACCGCCACTTGTTTTGATAAGCGTGTGAGCGCCTTATCCACCCTAAGGGGTGTTTCCCAACGCGCCCTAACTTCTGGCGGGAAAGGGTATACCGCCAATAATTTTCTATCGGGGGAAACCCACGCATCATCACACACTTCATTTAATTTATCTGATTCAGGAAAAACTACAGGTAGTTTTTTCACACCCCACATAATACCCTTTTTTGTGGTACTTGTAGTATCAGAAATATGTAACACCTCCTTCATTGCCCTTAACAAGTAACGTGTGGCCCTAAAGGAAAATACGTTTGTTTCTTCACCGTCGACACTGAAATCAGTGTCCGTGTCTGTGTCTGTGTCGACCGACTGAGGTAAATGGGCGTTTTAAAGCCCCTGACGGTGTTTGAGACGCCTGGACAGGTACTATTTTTTTGCCGGCCGTCTCTGTTGACATTATCACGTAATTCCTTGAATAAGCCATCCATTCCGGTGTCGACTCCCTAGAGAGTGACATCACCATTACAGGCAATTGCTCCGCCTCCTCACCAACATCGTCCTCATACATGTCGACACACACGTACCGACACACAGCACACACACAGGGAATGCTCTGATAGAGGACAGGACCCCACTAGCCCTTTGGGGAGACAGAGGGAGAGTTTGCCAGCACACACCAAAAATGCTATAATTATACAGGGACAACCTTTATATAAGTGTTTTTCCCTTATAGCATTTTAATATATATAGTCATATCGCCAAATAAGTGCCCCCCCTCTCTGTTTTAACCCTGTTTCTGTAGTGCAGTGCAGGGGAGAGCCTGGGAGCCTTCCCACCAGCATTTCTGTGAGGGAAAATGGCGCTGTGTGCTGAGGAGAATAGGCCCCGCCCCCTTTTCGGCGGGCTTCTTCTCCCGTTTTTCTGAGACCTGGCAGGGGTTAAATACATCCATATAGCCCCCAGGGGCTATATGTGATGTATTTTTAGCCAGAATAAGGTACTATCATTGCTGCCTAGGGCGCCCCCCCCAGCGCCCTGCACCCTCAGTGACCGCTGCTATGAAGTGTGCTGACAACAATGGCGCACAGCTGCAGTGCTGTGCGCTACCTTATGAAGACTGAAAAGTCTTCTGCCGCCGGTTTCTGGACCTCTTCACTTTTCGGCATCTGCAAGGGGGTCGGCGGCGCGGCTCCGGGACGAACCCCAGGGTGAGACCTGTGTTCCGACTCCCTCTGGAGCTAATGGTGTCCAGTAGCCTAAGAAGCCAATCCATCCTGCACGCAGGTGAGTTCACTTCTCTCCCCTAAGTCCCTCGATGCAGTGAGCCTGTTGCCAGCAGGACTCACTGAAAATAAAAAACCTAACAAAACTTTTACTCTAAGCAGCTTTTTAGGAGAGCCACCTAGATTGCACCCTTCTCGGCCGGGCACAAAAATCTAACTGAGGCTTGGAGGAGGGTCATAGGGGGAGGAGCCAGTGCACACCACCTGATCCTAAAGCTTTTACTTTTGTGCCCTGTCTCCTGCGGAGCCGCTATTCCCCATGGTCCTGACGGAGTCCCCAGCATCCACTTAGGACGTCAGAGAAAATATATATATTTAATTGTGGACATAATAGAAAGGGGGGTTGTGTTGTTCCAAGTGGAAGGGATGTGTGTTTTTGTGTACATTGGGAAAGATGGAGGGGGAGTGTGTGCAGGGGTGTTGGTGCTGTTGCCGTTGTTCTGAGAGGGGTTCTCGTGCCGGTAATTAGGGCCGTGTGCAGAGGGAGAGGGCCGTGTGCAGAAGAGAGGGACCCGCGCGCCGGTAGTGTAGGAGCAGGATAGAGTGGAAAGAACCCGCGAGCCGGTAAGTTAGTGCCGGGTGCAGAGATGGAGTCCGCGAGCGGGTTGCTAGAATAATATAAAAGGCGCTCCCGCTGGCGGACATTCAGACTGCTGTTCCCCTGGTCAGTGTGGGCACTTGGTCCTCCAGAGCGCTGCCACAAAGAGCTGTATGCTGTAAACATACAGCGGCGCTATTGGAGACCGAGTAGCTGCACCAGCACCAGGCTTACCCGTTCCCGAAGGGGGGCGGAGGAGGAGGTAGAAGCGCCACTAGCAGACGGCGTGAGGCGGCCAGAGAAGCTCCGGGTGTCCGGGTGTGCGGCGCCGCAGAGAAGGCAGCATAGAGGGGCTGAAGTGGCACGGAGAGACGGCCAGAGAGGCTCCGGCTGAGCCGCTGTAGCTCCGGGAGCGGAAGCAGTAGCCAGAAGAGGACGCGGCTCCATGGTAACAGAAGGGAGCCAGTCAGATGCCTAAGGAGGATCTCTGCCTTAGAAGCGGGGAGGCACAGTCAGAGGCGCCGCCTGCACCAGATACAGAGCAGTCCAGAAGCCTATTAGAGAGCATCAGGGAGGAGTCGGGGGAGTACTCATCTGTAGCAGCTGCTATAAGGAGGTGTAAGTGACAAAATTTATATACTGCACCATGAACCATAGGCAGAAATGACACTTGGCTATAGTAAATGTGAAATTATACAGCAAAGCCATTAGAGAGGGGGAGAAGAACTAATTTGCTTCCCATTTATATTGTTCAAAGACTAACTAATAGTCTGGGACAGCCTCATCGGTAAATACTGGGGCCAGGCTACACAGCGTATTATAATATAATAGCTACGGAGAGTTATTACTATAAAGAACTAAGCATATGTACTGACGTAAAGTGGTTTGGCAAGAGACTTTAACTAATACAAGGGAAGAAAATAGTGACAATCTATAGCAGTATTCACTCTACTCTGTAAATTTGGATTCCCTCATAGCCAAGCCAGTAGAATGTACTGTAACTTCCCTATGGATTACATTAACTGTCTATACGTAAGCATCTGATAAGAAAAGGGGAAGGACTGGTACCCCAATCTATTAGGTACCATTACAGTAATGGAGATCATAATTGTATATATTTATATCCACAATGGAGATGAAACCGCCTATGTAGTTGAGGAAGACTAAGGATATTAGAGAAAAAAAGGGAAACAAGAACACTGAAACCACTAGGATTTATAGGTAGTAATACACAAAGGAAAAGAGAGAGACTTTAAAGGATATTCCAGATATATTTTAATTCTATATATCTAAAGACTGTACGTTACTGAACTAATCTATCTGGATGCAAAGAAACTAATGCCATTTGTTTCTAAAGCCAGCACAGTGAGTCATAAGACAAAAGGAGATATATTGTTTCTTTTATTTATACACTCTGCTTAGTTGGACATCTGCAGTGTATTGGAAACAAAGTAAGGAAAGTTAACCTTAAAGTAGTCAACTTTAAAGACTTTACTACTACCTAGAAGACTTTGTTACTATCCAAGGTTAAGAGCTGGTAGTGAGCTAAATTTAAAGACTGGTACAGCCTAAACTCTAGGATACTAGTATTACTAGGTGAAAAGGTAGTTGTGGGCCCCAACTTGCGCATATTCCAATTTTACAGAGTACCAGGGTCACTCATTTAGTGAGGTTAGAACCAAATATTTTTGTATATTGCATGCAATTGAATTTATAGGAGTGTGGGGTAGCTAGGAAATAATATATATGTGGTACGCCTAATCTTGGTATATGTGTATGATGTGTAATATGTTATTAAAATTATAATACTTACCATCTGTTGTCACTGGACGTTGATTGAAGAGCTGGAAAGTAGAACAGGTACATGAGTAATTTGTGATTAACTGATGTATATATATATATATATATATATATATAGATATCTCTGTAGATTACATAACCACCACATTTTACATACTGTAAGAAATCAGGCAATCCAGGCAGCCTGTTTTTAAAGCAATAGCTTGGGTGGAGGCACATTATTAGATTGGGTAACCTTATCAGATATAAGGGAGGGTTACACTTGTGTGTTTTCACCGGCCACGGGACGGTTTTTAGTGAAAATGGGACTGATTTTGGGGATTTGGTTTTGCATGCCTGAGGCAGGTGAAACAAAATACCCAATAACCTGCAGCCACTAATTGGATAGCCCCCTGCGAGACAATTGCCTACAGTAATTTACAACGGGCAATTGGATACCCCCTTAGCCTTGTTGTGAAATCATAGTATCTTTCAAATCATTTAATGATCTGTTTGTTAGCAGAAACGGCAGAATTTAAAAAGTTTGTTAAAATGTTTTTAATTAAGCAAATTAATAACTAAATATTATACTCATGTTATACTCATTTTGAGGTATACTTTGCTAGTAATATTGTAGTCACTAAAAGGAATTATTTATATAAGTACACAGGGGTGAATTGCCCATAGAACTCACAGGAAGATTCCTGGGGGTATATTTACAAAGATTCGTATTTTTGCCGTTTTTAAGGGTGTTTGAACTCGAATGGTATCGGGTGCATTTTACTGCAACTTTTTGAATTCTGATACGATCATTCACTAAGCTACCGATTTTTCCAAATTCGTATTTTCCGATGTCGATGTGATTCGTAATGTCAGGCAGTGTTTTACGGGAGTGATGAGTAAAACACTGCCTGACAAAACACAAGGAATCCCGGCCGGATCTGTGAGATCCGTGCAGGGCTTCATTGTGTACCATAAGAAGGTGTTTGAAGTGTTAAAAAATCTGAATAAAATTGCGTGGGGTGCCCCCTCCTAAGCACAACCAGCGTCGGGGTCTTTGAGCTGGTCCTGGTTGACAAAATATGGGAAAAAACTGACAGGGGTTCCCCTATATTTCATCAACCAGCACTGGGATCTGCGCCTGGTCCTGGTTCAAAAAATACAGGGGCAAAAAGCATAGGGGTCCCCGTATTTCTTAAACCAGCACCGGGCTCCACTAGCCAGGTACATAATGCTACAGCCAGGGGACACTTTTATTGTGGTCCCGGTGGACCTGGCATTACATACCCAACTAGTCACCCCTGGCCGGGGTACCCTGGGGGAGTGGGAACCCCTTAAATCAAGGGGTCCCCCCCTACAGCCACCAAAGGGCCAGGGGTGAAGCCCGAGGCTCTCCCCCCATCCAAGGGCAGCAGATGGGGGGCTGATAGCCTTATGTAAAAAAATTAGAATATTGTTTTTAGTAGCAGTACTACAAGTCCCAGCAAGCCTCCCCGCAAGCTGGTACTTGGAGAACCACAAGTACCAGCATGCTGTGGAAAACCGGGCCCGCTGGTACCTGTAGTACTACTACTAAAAAAATACCCAACAAAAAACAGGACACACACACCATGACAGTATAAGTTTATTACATACATGCACACCTCCAAACATACATACTTACCTATGATCACACGAGCTCGGTCCTCTTCTCCATGTAGAATCCTCGGGGTACCTGTGAAACTAATTATACTCACATAATCCAGTGTTGCTTGTCTTCTTTGTATAATCCACGTACTTGGCAAAACAAAAAAACGGAAACCCGACCACGCACTGAAAGGGGTCCCATGTTTATACATGGGACCCCTTTCCCCTGACTGCCAGGACCCCCCCTGACTCCTGTCAAAGAGGGTCCCTTCAGCCAATAAGGGAGCGCCACGTCGTGGCACTCTCCTGATTGGCTATGTGCTCCTGTAGTGTCTGTGAGGCTGCACACGGCAGAGATACAATGTAGCGCCTATGCACTCCATTGTATCCAATGGTGGGAACTTTGCGGTCAGCGGTGAGGTTACTTTCGGTCAAACATGTATAAACATGGGACCCCTTTCAGTGCGTGGTCGGGTTTCCATTTTTTGGTTTTGCCAAGTACCTGGATTATACAAAGAAGACAAGCAACACTGGATTATGTGAGTATAATTATTTTCACAGGTACCCCGAGGATTCTACATGGAGAAGAGGACTGAGCCTCGTGTGAACATAGGTAAGTATGTATGTTTGGAGGTGTGCATGTATGTAATAAACTTATACTGTCACGGTGTGTGTGTCCTGTTTTTTGTTGGGTACTTTTTTAGTAGTAGTACTACAGGTACCAGCGGGCCCGGTTTTCCACTGCATGCTGGTACTTGTGGTTCTCCAAGTACCAGCTTGCGGGGGAGGCTTGCTGGGACTTGTAGTTCTGCTACTAAAAACAATATTCTAATTTTTTACACAAGGCTATCAGCCCCCCATCCGCCGCCCTTGGATGGGGGTACAGCCTCGGGCTTCACCCCTGGCCCTTGGGTGGCTGGAGGGGGGGACCCCTTGATTTAAGGGGTTCCCACTCCTCTAGGGTACCCCGGCCAGGGGTGACTAGTTGGGTATGTAATGCCAGGGCCGCCGGGACCACAATAAAAGTGTCCCCCGGCTGTGGCATTATGTACCTGGCTAGTGGAGCCCGGTGCTGGTTTAAGAAATACGGGGGACCCCTATGCTTTTTGTCCCCCGTATTTTTTGAACCAGGACCAGGCGCAGAGCCCGGTGCTGGTTGATGAAATATGGGGGAACCCCTGTAATTCCCCCCCCCCCCCCCAATATTTTGTCAACCAGGACCGGCTCAAAGAGCCCGAGGCTGGTTATGCTTAGGAGGGGGGACCCCACGCTTTTTTTCCCCTGTTTTTACACTAAACACACCCTTTCCCATGGATAACCATGCACAGATCTCACTGATCCGTGCATGGTTATCCAAACTCGACTGGAAAAAGCAGGTCTATTTTTTTGCTGCTTTTTTTAACGATTCGCAAAAAAATAGACCCGCACTAGAGCACTCAGAGACTAACACCCAAATACGAATGAGTAGTGAATACCCGTATTGTATGAAATAACAGCCGCGTTTGACCGATGGTCTATTCATTCGTATTTCAGAACTTTGCCGTTAAATTCATTACGAATAGACCAGACACTGCTGAGATTTGTGCTTAGTGAATTCCCGGATTGGGACTTTGAAAAAAAAAACACAAATCGGACAAACTCGATTTTTTTGTAAATATTGGCCCTGGTGGGCCGATGTAGGGTTTGTTTTGTTTGTTGATATATGAGGGGTATGTGCCGCCATGGTTACATGATATACCTCTGGTTATGAACATGTGAGGCCACGTCTACAAAGTTTTCCAGGGCCACTTTCAGTTCCCAATCCACCCCTGTATGTACAGTATCTACACATGAAGCGTCACCGGGTCTGGTAACACCCGTTGCGCACTCTGGATCTCCCGTGTGTCAGTGGGAGTATATAAAGAGGGTGTGGCCTTGCAGGGGAATCCAAATGGCATCACTCCAGGGGCGTGCCTACCATTTCCGGAGATGCTGAGCTGCCCCCAGAGACTTCTTGTCTGTGCTGTCAGCACCTCAACTATAACAGGAGCTGGATGCTGCAGAGAATGTTGCACTGCAGCACCCCAGCTCCTGTCACTGCGGAGTAGCCGACATTTTGTTGTCATCCCCCCGCCGAGGGTGACACCTGGGTGTGACCCGCACCTCCATTCTGACACCACTGACCAAAAAATGTTCTACCTGGGTGGTTTATACAGTGAAGTCAAAAAGTCCCTCTGTAGTTGCTGAGCACTAGGCAAGTCTCCCCACAGAGAATGTGTGCAAGTAGTATGATGTGATATGAAGTGCGGTTCCAATTTTTAACAATCTCCACTCAGAGTATTTGAGTGTTTCTGAGGCCCCAGTGTGGGTCTTTCTGCCACACTCGGATCGCAGAAACATTATGTTGGAGTTGATATCGTGTGTTTTGGATTTTATGTAAGTCCCTCCCTTGTGATTATGAGTGACATTTCACACTGGACAGCGGAGGCCGAGGGTGTGGGACAGGGCTGTTTAACATGTTTAATAATAATGCAGTCAGCAGCATTTTATTAGTACACCATCAGGGTGCCATTAGGGTGGTGGAAGTCAGTGTGTCAGACTTGGTTTTGTCTGTGTCCCCGGAGGGGGCGCTAGTGGGTCAGTGGAGGTAGGAGGGAGAAAGTGAGGAGGCTGGATTAAGTTTCTGCGCATGGGCGCAATGATGTTTATTAAACACAAAGTTCACAAAAGGCAGCAGAAATAAACAATAAGGAATGCAATGTCAATGGTACAGCGTGGAAGCTGAAAGTCTATGGCAACAGAGATATGACAATGGATGAATGATAACTTGATAGATGATAATCTGGTATGGGAACCAGAGCAGTTTAAAACATGGAGCCAGCAGAGATGGTAACATACAGCAAACCTGGTAGCAGAGGCAGGAGACTGTCAACGTTCACAGTGCAGGTGATGAGGCACAAGCAGCAAGGAAGCTGCATCACAGGTGAGGAGATGGAATGTACCTGGAGCGAGTCTCTACTGCTAGGCTGAAGCACACTGAGTTGGTGATTAGTGTGAAGCCTGTAAACAGAAGCAGGTGTTGCTGAGGCTTGTAGTTCCACGGAGCTGTAGGAGGATAACCAGGAGCACAAAGTCACAGGTAGGTAACCAGGAACACGGAGGTGTAGGTAGGTAACCAGGAACACGGAGGAACAGGTACCAGATCCAGACACATGGGTCGCAGGAGTGACACAAAGTTCAGGATAACCACAGGCTCACCCTGCAGCTCCTCATATACCCCCTGGTGTGCAGGCATTGGTTGGAGTGGGAAAAGGAGGTGCGGCCAAGCACCGGATTGGCCGCCGTACTCTGACCGATGGAGACTGTCATGGCGGCGCCCTTGCCACGGCCCGGCGGGAACGCGGCGTGCTCACACACCGCTGTCACAGGAGCGTTCCTAGGCCCAGGATGACGTCTGGCGGCAGAGGTGCGGATGACAGCAGAACGTAGGAACCCCGGACGGAGTCCGCACCGACGGACAGATGTCACTGTGGTGAGTCGATTCCTGACAGTACCCCCTCCTTTATGGGTGGGCACTGAACACCCACGTGGCTTGGAAGGATGAGTGCTGTGGAAGACACGGACCAACCTTGGAGCATGGACATCTGACGAATTCACCCAACTTCTCTCCTCCGGACCATAACCGGACCAGTCGATAAGATATTGTAGACGACCGTACCGGCAACGGGAATCCAGAATCTTCTCTATCTCGAACTCCACGCCCCGCTGAGTTCGAATTTTGGGGCAGACTGGAAGAGCTCTTTGGAAGCGATTCAGGACTAATGGTCTGAGGAGAGAGACATGAAAGGCATTAGGTATTCGTAGAGAAGGTGGTAACTTAAGCTTGTAGGCCACAGGACTGATGACTCTGTCAACAGAAAAGGGACCGATGAAACGTGGTGCGAATTTCATTGACGGGACTCTAAGACGGAGGTTCCGAGTAGAAAGCCAAACCTTGTCACCAGGTTCCAGGCTAGGGACTGCACGTCTTTTGCGGTCAGCAAAGAATTTATACCGGCTGGAGGCCTTCTTGAGGGAAGCATGAATCTTCCTCCAGGTTGAAGAAAACTGACTCAGGACAGCAGTGGCAGCAGGAACATCAATGTGAGGGAGTTCTTGGAAATCTGGAACACGAGGATGTTGTCCATATACAGCAAAGAACGGAGTTGTCTCAGTAGCGGTGTGGTAGCGGAAGTTGTGGGCAAATTCGGCCCACGGGAGCAGATCCAACCAGTCATCTTGAGAAGATGAAACATAAAGTCTTAAAAAGTTTTCCAATTCCTGGTTTACCCTCTCTGTCTGCCCATTCATCTGAGGGTGGTAAGCTGACGAGAACTTCAGTTTAACTTGCATGGCAGAACAGAGGGCTCTCCAAAACCTCGCTACAAACTGAACACCTCGGTCGGATATTATTTCCGAGGGTAGTCCATGTAGACGGAAAATCTCCTGTAGGAAGATTTGGGCGAGTTTTGGGGCAGAAGGGAGACCCTGGAGAGGAACTAAATGGGCCATTTTGGTAAATCTATCCACCACAACCCAGATGGTATTATATCCTTGAGAAGGGGGCAGGTCGGAGATAAAATCCATGGACAGATGTGACCAGGGGCGACTGGGAACAGATAATGGTTGTAACTGACCTGCTGGAGACTGACGAGGAGTCTTGTGCTGCGCACACTTAGGACAGGATGCCACGAAATCTTTGATGTCAGCTTTCATCTTCGGCCACCAGTACGTCTCAGAGAGGAACTTGAAGGTTTTCAGGATACCAGGATGTCCAGTGAACTTGGACTGATGAGCCCAAGACAACAACTTGGGACGGAGTTCTGGGGAAACAAAAGTCTTACCAGGAGGAGGAGCAGGAGAAACTTGAGATGCGGCAAATACCACTGGACTCAGGATGGAATGCGGAACTGAGTCAGACGTTTCCTCTTCGGACTCCATAGATCGGGATAAGGCGTCAGCTTTAATATTCTGAGAACCTGGGCGGAAATGAAGCTTAAAGTTAAAACGAGAGAAAAACATAGCCCACCGGGACTGGCGAGGATTAAGGCACTGGGCTGCCTTTAAATAAAGCAGATTCTTATGATCCGTATAGATGTTGAATGGATATTTGGCCCCTTCCAGGAGATACCTCCATTCCTCAAGGGCCAGCTTGATCGCTAGTAGTTCTTGATCTCCAATGGAATAGTTAGCTTCTGCAGAGAGGAATTTACGAGAATAGAATCCACAAGGGTGAATCTTCCCATCAGTTCCCTTCTGGGAGAGAACAGCTCCAACTCCTACCGTAGAGGCATCCACCTCCAACTCGAACGGCTTGTTTACATCTGGTTGAGACAGAACTGGAGCAGACATAAAGGCCAGCTTGATCTTTTGTAATGCCGCTAAAGCTTCTTCTGACCAGTTGGAATGATCTGCCCCTTTCCGAGTTAAGTTGGTAATAGGAGCGATGAGAGTTGAGAATCCTTGAATAAACTTCCTATAGTAATTGGCGAATCCCAGGAATCGCTGAATAGACTTGAGAGAATTTGGAATGGACCAATTGGCAATGGCCTCCAACTTTGTCGGGTCCATCTGGAGATCCGATCCGGAAATTATATACCCCAGGAAGGGTATAGAGGAAACTTCAAAGGTGCACTTGGACAGTTTACCGTAGAGCCGGCTCTCACGAAGACGTCGGAGGACTTCACGGACTTGTAGACGATGAGAGGAGATGTCTTGGGAGAAGATGAGGATATCATCCAGATAAACCACAAGATACTTGTACAGAACGTCACGGAAGATTTCGTTCACAAAGTGCTGGAACACTGCTGGGGCATTACTTAACCCGAATGGCATTACCAGGTACTCGTAATGACCATCTCGAGTGTTAAAAGCTGTCTTCCATTCGTCACCACTCCGGACTCTGATGAGGTTGTAGGCACCGCGGAGATCTAACTTAGTGAAGATGCGGGCTCCCTTAACTCTGTCAAACAATTCGGTGATGAGTGGTAATGGATAGCTATTTTTGATGGTAATGTCATTGAGACCCCGGTAGTCGATGCATGGACGTAATCCTCCATCCTTTTTCTTAACAAAGAAGAAGCCCGCACCAGCGGGTGAAGATGAGGGACGGATAAATCCTTTCTGTAAGTTCTCCTTGATGTAGTTGCTCATCGCTTCAGTTTCAGGAACGGACAACGGATAGGTACGCCCCCTAGGTGGTTTCTTGCCGGGAATGAGGTCAATGGGGCAATCCCACTCTCTATGGGGCGGCAGAACGTCAGCGGCTTTTTCACTGAAGACGTCAGAGAAATCTTGGTAAGCCGCAGGAAGACTTGACTGGGTTTTAACTTCAGTAGACTGGATAGGACAAACTTGAGCTAAACAGGCCTGGCGGCAATGTGAACCCCAGGAAGTAAGTTGTAAAGTAGACCAATCAATCTGTGGATTATGTAGTTGGAGCCAGGGCATACCCAAAACGACCTCTTGGGTTGCCTGAGGAATAACTAAGAACTTTATTAATTCTGAGTGCAGGAACCCAACTCCCAGAACTACTGGTACAGTTTGATGAGAGATATTCCCCTTGGAGATTCGGCTACCATCTACAGCGGTAATGTAGACTGGGTATGAGAGTTCACAGACAGGCAAACAAAACTTATCTACCGCAGCTTGAGTGATGAAGTTTCCTGCGGCTCCACAGTCCACTAACGCAGATGCAGATTGAAGACCAACCGAAGTTTCTAAAGTCACGGGAAGGATAAGGTCTTGATTTGAAGGAGCTTGTCTAGAAGATCCCAACTTGACTCCTCCTTTACAAGTCAGGATCTGGCGTTTCCCGAACGCACTGTACAAGAATTAATCTGGTGACCTGCAGCCGCACAATAAAGACACAGTCTCTCACGAAGTCTTCTTGACCGCTCCTCAGGAGTTAAGCGGGACCTATTTATTTGCATAGGCTCATCAGAAGGTGGAGGCTGAAATTGTACAGAAGGTACCATTCTTGACCTGCGCGGCTCACTACGAGCACGTTCACTGTTGCGTTCGCGAATGCGAGAGTCCAACTTGATGCACAGGGAAATGAAATCAGACAATTGCTCAGGGAGATCGCGGGTTGCCAGTTCATCCTTGATCCGATCTGAAAGACCATGCCAGAAGGCTGCTACCAGGGCTTGATTGTTCCACTGAATCTCTGCGGCTAACGTCTGGAACTGGATGACATACTGTCCCATACTACGGGTACCTTGACGAAGTTGAATAAGATCTGCAGAGGCTGACGTTGCACGACCCGGCTCGTCAAAGATTCGTTTGAAGGTTGACACGAATTCAGCGTAGTTGTTCATCAGAGGATCAGCATGTTCCCAGAGGAGACACCCAACTCAAGGCAGAACCAGAGAGCAGTGAGATGATGTAGGCAACCTTGGATCTTGGCGTGGGGAAATTGTGTGACAATAATTCGAACTGGATTTCACATTGGTTAAGAAACCCGCGACATAACTTTGGGCTGCCATCATACTTGCTAGGCACGGGCAGGTGCAAGCGTGACACTGGAGCTGATGCAGCCGGCATAGAAGAACTCACAACACTTGCAGGCGCTGGAGTAACTGGAACTGAAGTAGCAGGTACACTAAGCAGGGTTTGCTGTAGTGTATCAATCCGGGAGGACATCCCTTGCAGGAACTGAAACATCTGCTGCTGCACAGCCTCTTGACCATCCAAACGGGAGACCAGATTTTGTAAGGCCTCTGACCCCACACTCCGACCACCGTCCGAGTCCATCGATCCTGAACTTACTGTCAGACTTGGTTTTGTCTGTGTCCCCGGAGGGGGCGCTAGTGGGTCAGTGGAGGTAGGAGGGAGAAAGTGAGGAGGCTGGATTAAGTTTCTGCGCATGGGCGCAATGATGTTTATTAAACACAAAGTTCACAAAAGGCAGCAGAAATAAACAATAAGGAATGCAATGTCAATGGTACAGCGTGGAAGCTGAAAGTCTATGGCAACAGAGATATGACAATGGATGAATGATAACTTGATAGATGATAATCTGGTATGGGAACCAGAGCAGTTTAAAACATGGAGCCAGCAGAGATGGTAACATACAGCAAACCTGGTAGCAAAGGCAGGAGACTGGCAACGTTCACAGTGCAGGTGATGAGGCACAAGCAGCAAGCAAGCTGCATCACAGGTGAGGAGATGGAATGCACCTGGAGCGAGTCTCTACTGCTAGGCTGAAGCACACTGAGTTGGTGATTAGTGTGAAGCCTGTAAACAGAAGCAGGTGTTGCTGAGGCTTGTAGTTCCACGGAGCTGTAGGAGGATAACCAGGAGCACAAAGTCACAGGTAGGTAACCAGGAACACGGAGGTGTAGGTAGGTAACCAGGAACACGGAGGAACAGGTACCAGATCCAGACACATGGGTCGCAGGAGTGACACAAAGTTCAGGATAACCACAGGCTCACCCTGCAGCTCCTCATATACCCCCTGGTGTGCAGGCATTGGTTGGAGTGGGAAAAGGAGGTGCGGCCAAGCACCGGATTGGCCGCCGTACTCTGACCGATGGAGACTGTCATGGCGGCGCCCATGCCGCGGCCCGGCGGGAACGCGGCGTGCTCACACACCCGCTGTCACAGGAGCATTCCTAGGCCCAGGATGACGTCTGGCGGCAGAGGTGCGGATGACAGCAGAACGTAGGAACCCCGGACGGAGTCCGCACCGACGGACAGATGTCACTGTGGTGAGTCGATTCCTGACACAGTGTCTGCAGGCATCATTGTCAGTGCACACACTGCACAGTGAACAATTACACATACACATGCACAAACTGCAGAAGCCATCTTTCTTTTGAGCGTTTTGATGGTTGTTATACAGAAAATGAATAATAATAAAAAAAGAATACCTGTTTAAAACACTTGTGTTTAAGAGTGATGCAGAATATACTATAGACTAATATACTATATACTATATTATTAGCTGGGTTGTGTTACTGCTGGGTTTCCTGGCTGCAGAGGCATCACAGGTAGCACTGACACCCAGTGCGGGAGAGCACATTAAGGCCCTCATTCTGAGTTGTTCACCTGGTGTGCTGCTAAGAATTACGATGCATCCAAATTCAGAACTTCCAGACTTTTGGCTTTTCTGCAACATGGTCTAGACTTAGGCCTTCGTCTGGCCTCCCTCAAGGTTCATATTTCTGCTTTGTCGGTGCGGTTTCAGAGAAAAATTGCGTCTATTCCTGACGTTCATACTTTCACTCAAGGTGTTTTACGGATTCAGCCTCCCTATGGGGGTGATTCCGAGTTGTTCGCTCGCTAGCTGCTTTTAGCAGCCGTGCAAACGCTAAGCCGCCGCCCTCTGGGAGTGTATCTTAGCTTAGCAGAAGTGTGAACGAAAGGATCGCAGAGCTGCAGCAAAATATTTTCGAGCAGTTTCTAAGTAGCTTCAGACCTACTCCTAGTTTGCAATCACTGCAGACTATATAGTTCCTGTATTGACGTCACAAACACGCATAGGCGTGCGCACGGGGGGTGCCTGGTGCGCACAGGCACCCCCTAATGTCCGGCACCCCCCGCACTCCACGCCTGTAATGATCGCCGCGGGCTGTGATAAGCCCCCGATCTCCGCTTGCTGCAGTGCCAGCGCTGCTCATTGCAGTCTGTCACCGACAAACTGAGCTGCTGCGCCCGCCGCCGTGGACAATATATTTATAGACTAGAGGCACATCATCACATGCTGCTGTCACTAATGGGCCATGGCTGCCCAGTGGACGCACAGGGGTGACTGAGGTTAAGCTCCACCTCCCGCCAGCGCTCTCCCGTCTCCTCCCGCGGCTACGCGCACGCAGGGGGGTGAGTGAGAGCAGCTCCTCAGGCATTTCCCTTCTCATGGGGGTGGACTGGCCGAGTCGGGTGCAGGGTCTCCTGTCTGCAGGTATGGGACGCATGTCAGTGGGTGACGGCGGTAGTGGCGGGTCCGGTGGGAGGATCGGTATGCCGGCGTCTTTGATTAAAGATGCTGGCCGGCGGGCTCTCGCTGACCCGGCAGGGGCTGGCAGCGTTTATATATGGTGGCTGTGTTTTATTTTTTGTTAAAGAGATGTGTGTGTACAGTGTGTACTATGGTGTCAGCTGTGTCTGCTGTGTATATGTATGCTACTGTGTGTGTCTACTGTATGTATGCATGTTGTGTACTACTGCTATGTCTGTGTGTTTATGTATGTAAGGTTGTCATGCATGTGTATGTATACTATTATGTGAGCTTCCTGTGTGTGTGTGTGTGTGTGTGTGTGTGTGTGTGTGTGTGTGTGTGTGTGTGTGTGTATGCTGTGTATGTATGTGTACTATGTGATTGGTGACATGCTGTGATGTGGTTTAATTATTAACATCTCCTAAGAGTGCCGACCATTGTGTTTGCTGAAAAAAATTAAATAAAAATAAAATCTGAATACAAGATCGAAACGTTGATATAACTGCTGGGGTCCGTGTGATTATTCATAGCCGCCGTAAGTGCCGCCTACCCGTGACATGTATGGTGACTGTTCTGGCCGAATACGCCTGGAGGGCACCGGACGCAAATAATTTATGTACAGCCGTGGAGTGACAGCTTTGCGAACATTTTTATATATATATATATATATATATATATATATATATATATTTATATATAGCCCATCCAGCAGTCCGGCAATCCAACATCCCCCAAGGTGTATTTGCCCTGGTGCCTTCCTAGGGGTGGTGTAGCCCCGATACAGACAAGGTGTGGAGGCGGCACTCAGATGCTTTCACACGGTGTAGAAATCAAGCCAGGTGCGTTTATTCAAGTCAATGTTTCGGGGGCTGTTTGTAGTGTCCTGAGGAAGGGGGTTCGTCCCCCGAAACGTTGACTTGAATTAACACACCTGGCTTGATTTATACACCGTGTGAAAGCCTCTGAGTACCGCCTCCACACCTTGTCTATATGTGTGTGTGTGTATATGTATACGGAAACCCCCCCATAGAAATCCTGTGTTTGCTCCTGCGCCGTGTCCTCACTGTCCTGCAACTGCCGCCGCCAGCCATGCCAACATCACAGGCCCAGCCCAGGTAGCATTCCTCTCAGGAGTAATCTGAGTCGCCGCCAGAGCGGAGGACACAGCTGAGCGAGCCTGAGACAGTTCAGCACTCAGCAGAGAGGGTAAGACACACTCTTATCTGTCAGTGTGTCACTGAGACAGCTCTGTTTTAATATATGTTAAATTTAGATTTTTTTATTACTATGGATTATTTAATTTATATCCCTCAAAATATTTATTTTTAATAATGTGTTATACTTTTATAATAACGGTGAGCACTACAGGGGTATTATGTGTATCTGGCACTTCTGGGGGCATACTGTTTGCCATAATGTGAATTCCGGCTCATACTGTGTGACATAACGTGAGTTTTGTCTCATACTGTGTGGCGTAATGTGAATTTTGTCTCATACTGTGTGGCGTAATGTGAATTTCAGCTCATACTGTGTGACATAATGTAAATTTCGGCTCATACTGTGTGGCGTAATGTGAATTTCGGCTTATACCGTGTGCTATAATGTAAATTTCGGCTCATACCGTGTGGCATAATGTGAATTTTGACTCATATTGTGAATAAGGGGCACTACTGTCAGTAGCTGGTGAGCATGGGGACATTTGTGACAGATGCTGGTGTCCTGCAGAGGAGGGGTCTGATGGCATAGAAAGAGGCAAATGAGGCTCTGATGGCACATGTGTAAATTATAAACTTTTACTTGTGTTATATTAAAATGGAAGTTTTCGTCCCGGAATACATACCTCTTACCGTCGGTCATGATCCCGACAGTGGGATACCGACTACCAGTATACCTGTGTGATAGCCCACTAGTATTAGGTATGCAAAATCTGCAGTCACTGTGTATAGTACATCACAGTTACTTTACCCCGGCTGGTCATGGGTTCAGGCACAGTTACCAGAGGGTCCCCTGAAGAATCAGGTCTTTGACTACAAGTACATTGTGGGTGTGGACTACAGGTGTCGGTGCAGCGCATAAAGAATTGGGCTCCAGGCCATCTCAGAAAAACAGCATAAAGTTCATTTTAACATCAAACAGGGAGATTGCAGGGATAACTTGTGAACGCTCCTCCAGCACAAAGCATAACAGTTACAGTAGATCACACATCAGGGCACCTCCTCCAGCGCATCGCTTAGTCGCAGCGGCATATATATGGCGAACATCAGTACATACCAGGGCATTCTGTGACCAGTAGTGCTACACATCAGGTTGCCGTCTCTCTCTCTTACTTAGCGAGGATTCTTTTCCTTGGGGGCGCTTACTCACGCCGCGTGGCTTTCCGACCACTTCACCCAGATACCTCTCGAGATACTTTTCCATGGGGGCGCTTACTCACGCCGCGTGGCTTCCAACCACTTCACCCAGATACCTCTTGAGACTCGCACCTTGAGCACACTTTTCTCCTGGCATCACCCTTTCACTGGATTCTGCATACTGCTGCTCTCACACTGCGATGTCTCCCTCTGTCAAATGCTTTGCTGTGGCTGGCATCACTCCCCACCAAAACATGTGGGGAGCCCTCACTGGGGCTACATCTTTCTGGTCAATCCACCACACTTCTGCTCACTCTCCTCACTGACTGTCCTCTCTCTAGGCTGCTGCAGGACAACCTTTTTATAACCTTGCATTCCCAGGGACACATTCTAAATCTGGGTTTTCCCGCTCTGTGTTTCCCGCTCTCAGTTTCCCGCTCTGTTTGCAAAAGGGTGAGTCATGCCCTTTGCATTTTGCAGACTGATCTGTATTGCTATGAGCTGTGCTGTTAACTCCTTCTGTGCTGCAAGCTGTAGGCTGCTGGCACAGTGCTTATGCAACTCCAGCAAACATTTTACTTTGATTAAAGTCATGCTGGCACCTGTAGTGCCACAGTTGATTTGGGCTGCAGTTTCAGGGTATCACATGCACCCCTGCTGAAATCTTGCGTGTCCTCACGCAACAGCAGTTTTCAACATAACATATAATGACAGTACATGTGACAAAAAAAACAACAATCACATATTCAGGAAAACATGGCATGTCAAACATCACATTACATACAAATCACATATTCTGTTGCGGTTTTCAAACGAGTTACAGTCCAGAGTCACATGTGATAGTAAAATGTTCTAGACATCTTGTGGCAATTGCGCCAAACACAGAGAACCTGCCCTCGCCTGCCCTTGTCTCCCCCCACGTCTGGGTCAAAAGAGACAGGTGGCTCTCGTGGGCCCCTCCCAATAAACAAGTTTCTTCAACTTTTTAGAGAATATATATAGGGGACTCCATTCCCCTCACGATCCTTGGCTCTTTCGGACACTCAGAAATGGCCAAACACAGTGCCCCCAAGGGTGTTGCTCCGACCGGGTGCACTGCATAGTCCCGATGTCCTGTGACATGAGTTCCACCTCCACAAATATTGCCCTTAGAGCCCCACGTTGGTAACCATGGTTGCTCGTATCCTGTTCGCGGACGCCAAGTGTGATAGCCCACTAGTATTAGGTATGCAAAATCTGCAGTCACTGTGTATAGTACATCACAGTTACTTTACCCCGGCTTGTCATGGGTTCAGGCACAGTTACCAGAGGGTCCCCTGAAGAATCAGGTCTTTGACTACAAGTACATTGTGGGTGTGGACTACAGGTGTCGGTGCAGCGCATAAAGAATTGGGCTCCAGGCCATCTCAGAAAAACAGCATAAAGTTTATTTTAACATCAAACAGGGAGATTGCAGGGATAACTTGTGAACGCTCCTCCAGCACAAAGCATAACAGTTACAGTAGATCACACATCAGGGCACCTCCTCCAGCGCATCGCTTAGTCGCAGCGGCATATATATGGCGAACATCAGTACATACCAGGGCATTCTGTGACCAGTAGTGCTACACATCAGGTTGCCGTCTCTCTCTCTTACTTAGCGAGGATTCTTTTCCTTGGGGGCGCTTACTCACGCCGCGTGGCTTTCCGACCACTTCACCCAGATACCTCTCGAGATACTTTTCCATGGGGGCGCTTACTCACGCCGCGTGGCTTCCAACCACTTCACCCAGATACCTCTTGAGACTCACACCTTGAGCACACTTTTCTCCTGGCATCACCCTTTCACTGGATTCTGCATACTGCTGCTCTCACACTGCGATGTCTCCCTCTGTCAAATGCTTTGCTGTGGCTGGCATCACTCCCCACCAAAACATGTGGGGAGCCCTCACTGGGGCTACATCTTTCTGGTCAATCCACCACACTTCTGCTCACTCTCCTCACTGACTGTCCTCTCTCTAGGCTGCTGCAGGACAACCTTTTTATAACCTTGCATTCCCAGGGACACATTCTAAATCTGGGTTTTCCCGCTCTGTGTTTCCCGCTCTCAGTTTCCCGCTCTGTTTGCAAAAGGGTGAGTCATGCCCTTTGCATTTTGCAGACTGATCTGTATTGCTATGAGCTGTGCTGTTAACTCCTTCTGTGCTGCAAGCTGTAGGCTGCTGGCACAGTGCTTATGCAACTCCAGCAAACATTTTACTTTGATTAAAGTCATGCTGGCACCTGTAGTGCCACAGTTGATTTGGGCTGCAGTTTCAGGGTATCACACCTGCAGCTGGGCGAGTGCTAGAAAGCCCTGTGCAGGCTCGCCACGCTGCGGGCTCGGTGGCTTGTTCTGCTTGCCACAAGATCTATTCTCCCTCTATGGGTGTCGTGGACACCCACACAGAGAGAAAAGCCTGTGGCGCCGGTATTCCGACAGGCAGGCTCGTGATCGCCTCCCATTTGGCTCAGTAAATCTCCCCTACTTTTCAGAGTGGCCCACTTAAAATTAGGGTGTAATGCTGGGGGGTGCAAGGGGTGTGTATGGGGTGGGGGTGGGGAGGGGAATGCATATGCACCTAGGCCCATCACTCTCTAGTTCCGGCACTGGGTCAGGGATAGATTGGGGAAGTGTAAGCAGTGATAGGGGTACAGCGGCAGCTAGCACTCAGGGTTATGCCGTAGTGGATCGTCAGCACTGCCTGGTGGTCGCACCATTATATTTAATTTTTTTGCTCTTGGGCGTATTATATCTACTTAAAAATAAGATTTACTTACCGGTAAATCTATTTCTCGTAGTCCGTAGTGGATGCTGGGGACTCTGTAAGGACCATGGGGAACAGACGGGCTCCGCAGGAGACATGGGCACTTTAAGAAAGAATTTGTATTCTGGTGTGCTCTGGCTCCTCCCTCTATGTCCCTCCTCCAGACCTCAGTTAAAGAAACTGTGCCCGGAAGAGCTGACAGTACAAGGAAAGGATTTTGGGAATCCAGGGTAAGACTCATACCAGCCACACCAATCACACCGTATAACTTGTGATAACTTTACCCAGTTAACAGTATGAACAATAACAGAGCATCAGATAAAGCCTGATGCAACTATAACATAACCCTTATTTAAGCAATAACTATATACAAGTATTGCAGAAGAAGTCCGCACTTGGGACGGGTGCCCAGCATCCACTACGGACTACGAGAAATAGATTTACCAGTAAGTAAAATCTTATTTTCTCTAACGTCCTAGTGGATGCTGGGGACTCCGTAAGGACCATGGGGATTATACCAAAGCTCCCAAACGGGCGGGAGAGTGCGGATGACTCTGCAGCACCGATTGAGCAAACGATAGGTCCTCCTCAGCCAGGGTGTCAAACTTGTAGAACCTTGCAAACGTGTTTGAACCTGACCAAGTAGCAGCTCGGCATAGTTGTAATGCCGAGACCCCTTGGGCAGCCGCCCAAGAAGAGCCCACCTTCCTAGTGGAATGGGCTTTCACTGATTTTGGCTGCGGCAATCCAGCCACAGAACGAGCCTGCTGGATCGTGTTACAGATCCAGCGAGCAATAGTCTGCTTTGAAGCAGGAGCACCAAGCTTGCATACAGGACAAACAGTGACTCCGTTTTCCTGACTCTAGCCGTTCTGGCTACATACATTTTCAAAGCGCTGACTACTTCTAGTAACTCGGAATCCTCCAAATCACGAGTAGCCACAGGCACCACAATAGGTTGGTTCATATGAAAGGATGAGACCACTTTTGGCAGAAATTGTGGACGTGTCCTCAATTCCGCTCTATCCATATGGAAAACCAGATATGGGCTTTTATGAGACAAAGCCGCTAATTCTGACACGCGCTTAGCCGAAGCCAAGGCTAATAGCTTGACTACCTTCCACGTGAGATATTTCAACTCCACTGTTTTAAGTGGTTCAAACCAGTGCGATTTCAGGAAACTTAACACCACGTTAAGATCCCAAGGTGCCACTGGAGGCACAAAAGGAGGCTGAATATGCAGCACTCCCTTCACAAACGTCTGAACTTCTGGCAGAGAAGCCAACTCCTTTTGAAAGAAAATGGAAAGGGCCGAAATCTGGACCTTAATTAAGCCTAACTTCAGGCCCAAATCCACTCCCGACTGGAGGAAGTGAAGGAACCGGCCCAGCTGAAACTCCTCCGTAGGAGCATTGCTGGCCTCACACCAAGAAACATATTTTCGCCATATCCGGTGATAATGTTTAGCTGTCACGTCCTTCCTAGCCTTTATCAGCGTAGGAATGACCACCTCCGGAATACCCTTTTCTGCTAGGATCCGGCGTTCAACCGCCATGCCGTCAAACGCAGCCGCGGTAAGTCTTGGAAGAAACAGGGTTCCTGTTGCAACAGGTCCTGTCTTAGAGGAAGAAGCCACGGATCTTCTGTGAGCAATTCTTGCAGATCTGGATACCAAGTCCTTCGTGGCCAATCTGGAACAATGAGAATTGTTCTTACTCCTCTTTTTCTTATTATCCTCAGTACCTTGGGTATGAGAGGAAGAGGAGGAAATACATAGACCGACTGGAACACCCACGGTGTCACCAAGGCGTCTACAGCTACCGCCTGAGGGTCCCTTGACCTGGCGCAATAGCTCTGTAGCTTTTTGTTGAGGCGTGGCGCCATCATGTCTATCTGTGGCAGTTCCCACCGACTTGTAATCTGTGTGAAGACTTCTTGATGAAGTCCCCACTCTCCCAGGTGTAGGTCGTGTCTGCTGAGGAAGTCTGCTTCCCAGTTGTCAACTCCCGGGATGAACACTGCTGACAGTGCGCTTACGTGAGTCTCCGCCCAGCGAAGAATCCTGGTGGTTTCCGCCATCACCACTCTGCTCCATGTGCCGCCTTGGCGGTTTACATGAGCCACTGCGGTTATGTTGTCTGACTGAATCAGAACCGGTTGGTCGCGAAGTAGGGACTCCGCTTGACGTAGGGCGTTGTATATGGCCCTTAGTTCCAGGATGTTGATGTGAAGGCAAGTCTCCTGACTTGACCACAGGCCTTGGAAATTTCTTCCCTGTGTGACTGCCCCCCACCCCCGGAGGCTTGCATCCGTGGTCACCAGGACCCAGTCCTGAATGCCGAATCTGCGGCCCTCTAGAAGGTGAGCACTCTGCAGCCACCACAGGAGAGACACCCTGGCCCTGGGGGATAGGGTGATTAACCGATGCATCTGAAGATGTGATCCGGACCATTTGTCCAGGAGATCCCATTGAAAGGTCCTCGCATGGAACCTGCCGAATGGAATGGCCTCGTATGATGCCACCATCTTTCCCAGGACTCGTGTGCAGTGATGCACCGACACCTTTTTTGGTTTTAACAGGTCTCTGACCAGTGTCATGAGTTCCTGAGCCTTCTCCCTCGGGAGATACACTTTCCTCTGGTCTGTGTCCAGAATCATGCCCAGGAAAGGGAGACGAGTCGTAGGAATCAACTGCGACTTTGGGATATTTAGAATCCAGCCGTGCTGTCCTAACACCTCCAGAGAGCGTGCTACGCTGATCAGTAACTGCTCTCTTGACCTCGCTTTTATGAGGAGATCGTCCAAGTATGGGATAATTGTGACATCTTGCTTCCGCAGGAGTACCATCATTTCTGCCATTACCTTGGTAAATATTCTCGGTGCCGTGGAGAGACCAAACGGCAACGTCTGAAATTGGTAATGAAAATCCTGTACCACAAATCTGAGGTACGCCTGATGAGGCGGATAAATGGGGACATGAAGGTATGCATCCTTTATGTCCAGAGACACCATAAAATCCCCCTCTTCCAGGCTTGCAATGACCGCTCTAAGCGATTCCATCTTGAACTTGAACCTTTTCAGGTATATGTTCAGGGATTTTAAATTCAATATGGGTCTGACCGAACCGTCCGGTTTCGGTACTACAAACATGGTCGAATAATAACCCTTTCCTTGTTGAAGGAGGGGAACTTTGACTACCACCTGTTGAAGATACAATTTGTGAATTGCCGCTAACACTATTTCCCTCTCTAAAGGGGAAGCTGGCAGGGCCGATTTTAGGTAACGGTGAGGGGGCATCTCTTCGAATTCCAGCTTGTATCCCTGAGACACAATTTCTATTGCCCAGGGATCCAACTGGGAGTGAACCCACTTGTGGCTGAAGTTTCGGAGACGCGCCCCCACTGGGCCTAGCTCCGCCTGTGGAGCCCCAGCGTCATGCGGTGGATTTAGCGGAAGCCGGGGAGGACTTCTGTTCTTGGGAACTAGCTGCGTTGTGCAGTTTTCTTCCTCTGCCCCTGCCCCTGGCAAGAAAGGACGCACCTCAGACTTTCTTGCCTCTTTGTGATCGAAAGGACTGCATTTGGTAATACGGTGCTTTCTTAGGCTGTGAGGAAACATATGGCAAAAAATTTGACTTTCCAGCAGTAGCTGTGGAGACCAGGTCCGAGAGACCCTCCCCAAACAATTCCTCACCCTTGTAGGGTAAAACCTCCATGTGCCTTTTTGAGTCGGCATCACCTGACCATTGCCGAGTCCACAGGACCCTTCTGGCAGAAATCAACATTGCATTTATTCTAGAGCCCAGTAGGCTAATGTCTCTTTGAGCATCTCTCATATATAGGACAGCGTCTTTTATATGCCCCAGGGTCATTAATATAGTATCCTTGTCTAAGGTATCCAGTTCCTCAGACAAGGTGTCAGTCCATGCTGCTACAGCACTATATACCCTGGCCGATGCTATCGATGGCCTGAGTAAGGTACCTGAATGTGTATAAATGGACTTCAGGGTACCCTCCTGCTTTCTATCCGCAGCATCTTTGACGGTGGCCGTATCCTGTGACGGTAGGGCTACCCTCTTGGATAAATGTGTTAAAGCTTTGTCCACCCTAGGGACGGATTCCCAGCGTAACCTGTCTGTTGGCGGGAAAGGATACGCCATAAGCATCCGTTTGGAAATCTGCAGTTTTTTATCTGGAGATTCCCAAGCCTTTTCACATAACTCTTTTAGCTCATGTGAAGGGGGAAAGGTCACCACTTGCCTTTTTTCCCCGTACATATGAACCCTCTTGTCAGGGACTGGGGTTTCCTCTGTGATGTGCAACACATCCTTAATTGCTATAATCATATAACGGATGGCTTTAGCCAATTTTGGCTGTAACTTTGCATCATCCTAATCGACACTGGAGTCAGAATCCATGTCAGTATCTGTGTCAACAATTTGGGATAGTGGGCGCTTCTGAGAGCCTGACGGCCTCTGCGACATAGGATCAGGCACGGGTTGAGACCCTGACTGTCCTGAGGCTTCTGCTTTGTCTAACCTTTTATGTAAGGAATTAACATTATCATTTAAAACCTTCCACATATCCATCCAATCAGGTGTCGGCGCCGTCGGCGGAGACACCTCATTCATTTGCTCCCGCTCTGTGTCCACATAGCCTTCCTCGTCAAACATGTCGACACAAGCGTACCGACACACCACACACACAGGGAATGCTCTTTTTTGAAGACAGTTCCCCCACAAGGCCCTTTGGAGAGACAGAGAGAGAGTATGCCAGCACACACCCCAGCGCTATAAAACCCAGGAATCACACAGTAACTTAGTGTTAACGCAGTAGCCGCTGTAATAATGATTTTTGCACCTAATTATGTGCCCTCCCCCCTCTCTTTTTCACCCTCTTCTACCGTGTATCTGCAGGGGAGAGCCTGGGGAGCTTCCTCTCAGCGGAACTGTGGAGAAAAAATGGCGCTGGTGAGTACTGAGGAAGAAGCCCCGCCCCCTCATCGGCGGGCTTCTGTCCCGCGTTTTTATACAATATTATGGCGGGGGCTCATACATATATACAGTGCCCAACTGTATATATGTCTACTTTTTGCCAAGAGGTCCTAATTGCTGCCCAGGGCGCCCCCCCCTGCGCCCTGCACCCTACAGTGACCGGAGTATGTGGGTGTAGTGTGGGAGCAATGGCGCACAGCTGCAGTGCTGTGCGCTACCTCAGTGAAGACTGGAGTCTTCTGCCGCCGATTTCGAAGTCTTCTTGCTTCTTTCACCGGCTTCTGTCTTCCGGCTCTGCGAGGGGGACGGCGGCGCGGCTCCGGGATCGGACGACAAAGGGTGAGATCCTGTGTACGATCCCTCTGGAGCTAATGGTGTCCAGTAGCCTAAGAAGCAGGACCTATCTTCAGAGAGTAGTGCTGCTTCTCTCCCCTCAGTCCCACGATGCAGGGAGTCTGTTGCCAGCAGAGCTCCCTGAAAATAAAAAACCTAACAAAATACTTTCTTATAGCAAGCTCAGGAGAGCTCACTAAACAGCACCCAGCTCGTCTGGGCACAGATTCAAACTGAGGTCTGGAGGAGGGACAAACTGAGGTCTGAGCCAGAGCACACCAGAATACAAATTCTTTCTTAAAGTGCCCATGTCTCCTGCGGAGCCCGTCTATTCCCCATGGTCCTTACGGAGTCCCCAGCATCCACTAGGACGTTAGAGAAAATAAATTAGATTAGGCCATGTGATTTTACTGAGAGATTGTAAAATAGTTCTAGACATGTCTATGGGTGGTGCTAGATACGTCCAAATGGCAGTGCTAGACTTGACCCTCCGGGGTTGCACCCCCTAATGAAATTAGCTGCGCACGCCTATGCAAACACGCCCTGCGTTCGGCCAGCCACGCCTACATTTCCCCAACCATGCCTGTGTTTTTATCTGACACGCCTGCGTTTTTTCACTCACTCCCTGAAAACAGTCAGTTGCCACCCAGAAACACCCACTTCCTGTCAATCACTCTGCGGCCAGCAGTGCGACTGAAATGCTTCGCTAGACCTTGTGTGAAACTACTTCGGCTGTTTTGAAAGTACGTCGCGCGTGCGCATTGCGGCGCTTAAGCATGCGCAGAAGTGCCGCCTTTTTTACTAAACGCTGCGCTGCGAACGATTCCAGTTAGCGAACAACTCGGATTAACCCCCTAAGTGCCCTGCAAAGCTGCGCTCTGGCAAAAGGGGGGGTGTCTTCATGGATAGGGGTGTGGCCTCATGACCCAGACCCTCGTTTCATCACTCCAGGGGTCACGGAGATGCGGACTGCAAATGGAGACCAGTGTAAGTGAAATGCTGGTTCCTGTCAGTGAAGAGCAGTCTGCACTTTGGTGTCACCCCTTTCGCGGGTGAGACCCGGGTGCAGGGCGCACCCCGGTTGTGATGCCACTGCCTGGCTGATACGCATTGCATGTCTAGTAGAAAATAATTCTTATAATTTGTAGAAGTTGACCAAATGTTCCTGCTGCTGTTAGAAATTATAACAAGTGACGCAGTGTATATCATATTAGCTGGGGTGTGTTACATAATATATACTGGATTCCCGCCTGCCTGATACGTACGAGCAATTGTTCCTGCTCTTTTATAAGAGTCTGACATCTTTTTTTTCTCATATTCAAATTAAATAATAATTTGTGTTATTAAGAGTTATGCAGCATATATTATTAGCTGGGTCATGTTACTGGGTGTGTGGTATTCCCATCATCTGCACTCCAAAATTATAATTGGAAAAAATTATTTAGCTTTATCATTTACTTTTTACTCCTGTCCTGGTTTTATAAAATAGAACCAATCATGGATCAGTTTATAGAAGAGCAGGAATAACCCAGCAGTAGTACTGCCGCTGTGCCAGGCATAACACTTCTTCAACAGCTACTAATGGGGGTCAAGGGAAAAGACGGTGTACAAAAAGGAACCTCAAATGTAAACAGCAATGATAATAAAAACATTATTTCTAAATATGAGAGAAAATTACTGCTGATAAATGTAAAATTGACAACATGCACTACACCACAAGCAGTGGCAAGGAATGGCTCAGACCACAGTCCCGTTTTTCGGGGACTGTCCCACCCGCGGGTGCAGTGTCCCGCGATGGGGCAGGGTAGTTGGGAGGCTCTGTCTCTCGCTGCCCTGCTTAGCAGAGCAGCGATGAATAGACGCTGTGCCCGTCTGTTCACTGGAGTCAGAGGGAGAGGGAGCATGCCAGCGGCTAACAGAGCGCTGGGCATGCCCCCTCAGTGACGAAAATGGGGGCGTGGCTCGCGATCGCGGTCCATCGCAAAGCCACGCCCCCTTTTCATGGGCCACGCCCCTTTCGGGAGCGCGCATGTGTCCCTCTCCCAAAGAAGACAAAGTTGGGAGGTATGATATAGGTATTTCACAGGATATACGTATTTTGTATTTTTATCTGTGTTTTTCAGTCACATTTTACCTCAGAAATCCTCTGTTTGTGCTGTCACACTGCACGAGGGGTTTGTGTTAGGTATTTTATCTGCTGATATTGTACTGTGTCGCCCGTGGTTTACGCTTTCATATCATGTCAGCTACAGGGGGCGATGGGTCTGGGGCTGATTCGGCCGTGCGCGGTTATGATGTCCCAGATGCATTTGAGGATAACATGGCTGAGGAAGGTTCTGGTTTTGGGGGTTCTATACCCTCCAGTCAGTTTGTAACAACGGAGGCTCATCAGGGCCCGCCTTGGGCTGCCTTTTTTAATTTACTGACTAAGCTGGTAACTAGACTTGTGCTCCCTATGGGACCTCCTGTGCCTTATCAGCCTTATATGGTCCTTGCGGTTAATCTGCCATGGACAGATGCTCTGTCCACTCAGTTACAGCAACTGAATAACTCTTTGGATAAACGTATTCCTGACCCTCGCCCGCCTAAGACTAAACCTAAGAAGTCCTCTAAGCGGGCTGTTACTTCCTCTCAATCCACGCATGTTCCAGATACCTCTTCTGATGAAGATGGCGTGTATACTGACCCCACAGACTCTGATCATGACGTTTCTGATGGGGAATCTGTTTCACAGGTGGATGTTCCTGATCTATTAGAGGCTATCAGGCTCATTCTTCAGATTGATGATGATCCTGAGCCTGCTACTACATCTAAGAAACCGGACAGGTTCAAACGTCAGAAGGTTACTAAATTGGTGTTACCTCATTCTGACCACTTGGTTGACATACGTCAGGAATCCTGGGAGAGCCCAGGAAAGAAATTCACCCCGCACAAGAAGATGCTAGCCCGCTAGCCCCTTGTGACAGAATTGAGTAAAAATTGGGAAACACCACCGCCGGTGGATTTGCAGATGTCATCTGCTCTGCCTGTCACTACCGTCACTTCTCTCAAGGAGCCGACGGATAAGCGTGTGGAGGGCTGCTTAAAAGCTATATATACCCTCGCAGGGGCTGCGCGCATAGGCCCACTATTGCGGCTACTTGGGCCGCGGAAGCTATTGAGGTGTGGGCTCAGGAAAGAGGCTGAGTTTCCATCCAATTTTTCTGAACATGCCAGAAAATGCCTCTTTTATATTGTCACGGCATCTCATTACATTAAAGAAGCAGCTTCAGATGCAGGTGTTCTGGCGGCCAAGGCTGCTACGACATCCATTTTGGCTCACCGTAACCTATGGTTGCAGTCTTGGTTGGTGGACCTGGACTCTAAGAAAACCCTGGAGGTGCTCCCGCTTAAAGGAAATATCCTCTTTGGTGAGGATCTCAACAAGATTGTCGCTGACTTGGCATCTGCTAAGACTGTATGTCTACCTAGTACTACTCCTTCGGCCCCGAAAGCTAAGAGTACTTCCTTTCATTCCTTTCTCCCTCTGGGAAAAGCAAAGGGGCAGGCGTACCCAAAACAGTCTCGCACTTCCAAAACCACCAAGACCAAGCCTAAACGTGCCTGGGCTGCCCGTCAGCCGGCTTCCAAATCTGACAAGCCTGCGGCATGACGGGCCTCCCCCTGGGGGATCCCAGGGTGGGAGGACAACTTCTACAGTTTACACAGGTATGGTTGAAGACCACTTCAGACGCTTGGGTGCGTGTAGTCATCACTCACAGATACGCTATATCCTTCAAGACACGTCCCCCTCCTCGCTGTTGTCTGACGGACATCCCTTCAGATCAGGTGAAGGCAACAACTCTGCGTTTAGTGGTACAATCCCTCCTGGACACCGGAGTGGTAATACCGGTGCCTCTGGCTCAGAGGGGCAGGGGGTACTATTCAACACTTTTCCTAGTCCCCAAACCGAATGGTTCCTCCCGGTCAATTCTCAACCTCAAATCTTTGAACAAGTTTGTGAGGGTCTCCAAGTTTCGTATGGAGACCCTTCGCTCTATTGTCCTGGCATTGGAACCAGGGGACTATATGGTATCCCTATTGCCATGTCACATCAGCAATATCTACGATTTGCTATTGGCAATCTCCATTACCAATTCCAGGCCCTACCATTTGGTCTGACCATGGCTCCGCAAATTTTCACCCAGGTCATGGCAGTTATGATGGCTTCACTCCGCCACCGGGGCATTCGGTTACTACCGTATCTGAATGATCTGCTGATCCTGGCCAATTCCCCAGAAGTTCTCCTCCGTCATTTAGATTTGATGGTCCAGTTTCTGCAAGGCCACGGGTGGCTCATCAACTGGAAGAAATCATCCCTGGTCCCTGCCCAGAGCATGGTGCATCTGGGAGCGTTGTTGGACACACACAACCAGAGGTTGTTTTTGTCTCAGGAGAAAGTCCTGAAGCTTCAGGACAAGATACGTTGCTTCCTCTCTTGTCCGCGTGTGTCGATACACTCGGCGATGCAAGTATTAGGCCTCAAGGTGTCGGCTTTCGACATGGTGGAGTATGCTCAATTTCATCCCCGCCCTCTGAAGAAACTGATTCTTGCCAAGTGGAAAGGCCTGCCTCACCGGATCAGATCTCAAATGATCTCCTTGTCTCCAGAGGTCCGTCTGTCTCTGACCCGGTGGCTGCAGGACCATCGATTGAGCAGGGGTCGTCCCTTCTGGATCTCCAACTGGGTCCTTCTGATGACGGATGCCAGTCTGAGGGGTTGGGGCATGGTGTTGGAGCAACACTCTCTTCAGGGTCGGTGGACCAGGGAGGAGTCTCTCCTCCCGATAAACATTCTGGAATTGCGGGCAGTGTGCAATGCTCTGAAACTGGCCCAGCATCTGGTACTGAACAGGCCTGTTCAAGTACAGTCAGACAATGCCACCACGGTGGTGTACATAAATCATCAAGGCGGCACTTGAAGCCACATAGCAATGTTGGAAGTGTCAAAGATCCTTCAATGGGCGGAACGCCATCTGCCAGCCATATCGGCAGTGTTCATCCCGGGGGTCCTAAACTGGGAAGCGGACTTCCTCAGTCGTCAGGACATACATGCCAGAGAGTGGAGCCTTCATCCAGAAGTATTTCAACTCCTAGTGGACAAGTGGGGCCTACCAGATGTAGACCTGATAGCATCTTGACACAATCACAAGGTTCCGGTCTACGGAGCAAGAACAAGGGATCCTCAAGCGGCGTTCGTGGGTGCACTGGCAATTCCAGGGAGCTTTCGGCTGCTGTACGTGTTCCCTCCGATGTCACTCCTGCCCAGAGTGGTGAGGAAGTTCAAGCAAGAAGGAGGAATCCTTCTAATAGCTCCAGCGTGGCCCAGATGGCATTGGTTCTCAGACCTACAGGGTCTCTCGCTAGAGTGTCCTCTTCTGCTTCCGCAACGACCAGACCTCCTTGTTCAGGGTCCTTGTGTTTACCAGGATTTGGCCCGACTGGCTGTGACGGCGTGGCTCTTGAAGCTTCCATACTGAGGGCCAAAGGATTTTCTGAGGTGGTCATTCAAACTATATTGAAGGCCCATAAGCCGGCTTCTGCTCGGATTTACCATAGGGTCTGGAATTCTTACTTTGCTTGGTGCGCATCTAACAATCATGACGTTTACAAGTTTAGTACGGCCAAACTTTTGGCCTTCCTACAAATGGGCCTGGACTTAGGCCTTCGGCTGGCCTCCCTCAAGGTTCATATTTCTGCCTTGTCGGTATGGTTTCAGAGAAAAATTGCAACTCTGCTTGATGTTCATACCTTCACTCAGTGTGTTTTACGGATTCAACCTCCCTATGTCCCACCTGTGGCTCCTTGGGACTTGTCAGTGATTCTGGAGGCTTTGCAAGAGTCTCCGTTTGAACTAGTGATGAGCGGATTCGGTTTTACTCGGTTTTACTCGGTTCTCAAAACGGCATCTTATTGGCTCACGGATGTCACGTGTTTTGGATAGCCAATAAGATGCCGTTTTGAGAACCGAGTAAAACCGAATCCGCTCATCACTAGTTTGAACCTCTTGAATCTGCGGACCTTAAGTGGCTTTCCCTCAAGGTCTTGTTTCTGCTGGCTATTGCTTCTGCTAGATGGGTATCAGATTTTGGTGCCTTGTCTTGTAGATCCCCCTATCTGATTTTTCACTGTGACCGGGCGGTTCTTCGAATGCGCCCTGGTTATCTACCTAAGGTGGAGTCTTCTTTCCACCTTAACCAGGAGATTTTGGTTCCGGCCTTTGTCTCTCCAGATTTATCCTCCAAACAATGGTCTTTGGATGTGGTACGGGCTCTCCGTATCTATGTGAAGAGGACAGCCTCCTTTAGGAAGTCTGATTCTCTTTTTGTACTGTTTGGTTTTCACAAACGTGGCTTGCCTGCTAACAAGCAGACCTTGGCCAGATGGATTAGAATGGTGATTGCACATGCTTATGTACAGGCTGGCCTTCCAGCTCCTGCTACTATCACAGCCCATTCTACTTGGTCTGTTGGACCTTCTTGGGCAGCCCGCAATGGTGCGAACCTTGAACAATTGTGCAAGGCGGCTATGTGATCCTCAGTGAACACGTTCATAAGGTTCTATGCCTTTGATTCTTCCGCCTCCCAGGATGCTTCCTTTGGACGCCGGGTTCTTGTGCCCGCTACAGTGCATCCCCTCCCATAAGGAACTGCTTTAGGACATCCCCAATGTTATTACCTGTGGAATACCAGTGTACCCCGCTGCAGAAAAGGAGATTTATGGTAAGAACTTACCCTTGTTAAATCTCTTTCTGCGAGGTACACTGGATTCCACAGGGCACCTGCCCTGACGCACTTAGCTTCTTTGGGTTGGTATGGCATTGACCGCTGATACCTTCTCCTGTCGTGAGAATGTGGTGTACGTGACTACTAACGGCTGTCGTCTCTTTTGCCTGCTACTGCATTGGACTGGTTAACGAAACTGAGCTCCTGTGCACGGAGGCGGGTTTATAGAGAAGGCAGGGCATCTTGGGAACAGTCAAAGCTTTTAGCCTGTTGGTGCCTCAGATCAAGATCTTACTCTACATCCCGATGTTATTCCCTGTGGAATCCAGTGTACCTCGCAGAAAGAGATTTAACAAGGGTAAGTTATTACCATAAATCTCCTTTTCTAAGGGATTGTATTGTTTATTGAACTGGCATCATTTCCACCACTGCTGTGCCGCAATGTTTTATAGGGAACGCATTCAATATCCTGGCTGTCGGAATCCCAGCGCTCAGCATACCGGTGCCGGGATCCCGACCAGCGGGATACCGACACCTATTACCCCTCTTGGGGTGTCCACAACACCCCTGGAGGGAGAATAAATAGCATGTCATGTGTAGTGCGTCACCATGCCCACAGCATGGCGAGCACAGTGAACCCACAAGGGGCTCTTTTGCGCTCACCCCACTGCCGGCATTCCAGTGCCTGGCATCCCGCCGTCGGGATTCTGACTGCCGGAATGACAGGCGCCGGTATATAGATACCAATCCTTTTATAGATGTGCTATATTCTATTAAACTGCTGTGTGTTTGTGCCGCTGCTATACTGCTTAGTTTAGCTAGTCAGCCTTTGGCTAATATTGGCAGAGCCGTAACTACGTGTGTGCCAGGTGTGCCTGGCACAAACCGCAGTTGCCCTGTGGGCGCAATGGCCAGCGGCTTGTAATGAGTCAAATTGACTCATTACAAGCCACCTCTGCTGTGTACGCCGCGCTGGAGAAGCCCGTCTGGAGGCAGGGGAGGAGAGCAGCAGCGCCAGAGTCAGCGGATGAGGAGGGAGGGGGACTGGAGCTGCAGCAGCGCTATGTAATTGGTAGAGACACCGCTGCAGCAGTCCCCTCTCCTTCTGTATTGGCTGCCCGGCGCTGCTGTGAATGCTGGGATGCGGTTCCTTCATCCCAGCATTCACAGCGGCAGCGGGCAGCCAATATGGAAGGAGAGGGGACTGCTGCAGCGGCGCCTCTACCAATTACATAGCACTGCTGCGGCTCCAGTCCCCCTCCCGCCTCCTTCCCCCCTGCATCCGGAGCTGCCAGCGCGAGGAGCCTGACTGCCAGCGGGGAGAGATGGTAAGTATATCTCTCTATTTTGTCTGCCGCAATGTGTTAAAAGGGGGACTGGCTGCCGTAATTTGTAAAAAGGGGGACACTGTCTGCCGTAATGTGTAAAAAGGGGACGCTGTCTGCCGTAATGTGTAAAAATGGGGACGCTGTCCCGGAGCGCACGCAGGGGGGATTTCTGGTTACCCAGAACCCCCCCCGATGAGTCAAGTTCTTTTTTACAGAGACAGAGCAATAAAGACGGAGAGCTCTGTCTCCGTCTTTATTTTAAATCGCGACCGCTACCGCGTTAGCAGCTGCTGCTGCTCTAGGGGGTTCTGACCTGCGGAGTTCTCTGCACATGGAGGAGCTCCATGGACTTCCACACCGTGTTGTGGCCAATAGACTCCTCTTCAATGCCCTGGGTA